>NW_021633628.1:0-215366 GCF_004799145.2 Neltuma alba
GTAACCTCTGTATAATTTTGATTATTCTAGGGTCTTTATTTGTCATTTGTCCTATATGTTTTGCCACGACTTAAATATTTTTTTTTAGGTTAAAAGAAGTCAATTTTATTAACCTCTAAGAAAACATAATATAAACATCAATAGCTAAAACAAAGAAATACTTGAAAATATACACAAACACACACACACCTAACACGCAGCTAAACCAAAAAAAAAAGCTATACCTATAAAAGTCCAGTAAAAAAAATATTCAACTGTTTATCTATACAATAATAAACTGAAACAAAGCATACAGATAAAACCCATATCTATAAAACTAAGCAAACTAAAGTATTACATTCATTTTCAAATATAAGATTTAGTTTGTAGTATAAAAAGTAGTATATTCATCACCATCTAAAATCAGCAACCAAAGAGGATGTTGGTGAAGTTACCCACTCAATAGGGGACACCCCTTGTCTCCACTTTATAGTAATATCAAGCTCTTCACTCTCAACTAGAGCTGAAATAACAGATTGCAATTCCCATCTGCCTTTTCCATTCACCATTTTCAGTGGATTTTGTTTCTTTCTGCAACACCAAAACACCTCTGCACAATCTGTTTCAATAACAGCTCTCACAATCTTCAGTACCTTGACTAAAATAATAGTCTTCTGAACTGCTGAAGTTTCTGCTACAAAAGCACCAAAACCTATCACTGCAGTTCATGTTTCTTTGTCACAAGAACCATCACAATTAATCTTACCTTCCCTTTTTTTATTTGTGCAACCCATTTAGTGTTTGACCCTTCTCCCTTTTCTCATCCATTCCCTTCTTTGAACCAACCTTTTGCGCTCCAAAACTCCCTCACTGATCTTCCAGCTTCATCAATCACAATCACTCTAGTTGCATTCAAATGTCTATATTCAAACATCACAGCATTTCTCCCCCTCCAGATAAGCCAAACATAATATGCCATCTGAAAATCATCAAAAACATTATCTTCTATAGTTATTTTCATACACCATTTCCCTAAGTTCCTCGTCCTTCCTTCTTCTAATCTGAGTTTTGATTTAAGACTATGTTTAAACTATGATTTTAGGATCTGTATTAAATAATTGGCAGTACTTCTTATTTGATAATTCAAGTCCTATTTGGCTGGCATTTAAAAAATAAATAAAAATTTCAAGTCCTATTTTATGTGGGTTGATTGCATGTTTGCGTCATGTTGGGCCTTGCAAATAACCTTTATTTATAAAATAAAATGGTGTCTTAAATTATGAAAGATTTTAGAAAAAATTAATCTTTTAATCTTTAAACTTTTAACTCATTTAAAACTCACTTTCAAGTATGCCTCAATACAATTCAATTCCTAAATGTTTTACTAGGTTAAAATTCAGTCTTTAATCTTTGAATCATTTATACTTTTGTATAAAAATTCCTCAATACACACTAAACCCAACTCATACATCAGAGTTTGAATGACAAGGGCCTAAAAACCTAACAAAACACGCATAATAAAAACATGAAAAATAAGAACAACAGAAAAACTAAACATGGGGTGTTAGGAATTGGAAACTCGAAAAAAAAAGGTGAAATGGGGCAAATCCCCATAGAACCATGGAAGGTGTCAGGTAGCTCAAACATCTCCAAACGTGTATAGGATAGGGCTGAACAAATTTGCAGAAAAGAAAAACTTTCCGGTACTTAACACTCGTCAGTAAAAATTTTTAAAATAAAGTTGCACGTTAATCCTTCTTTTTATTTTCTCAATTCACTACAAAAAACAGCTTATTAGCGACGGAATTTGCGACGGAAACAAATTTCGTTGCAAATTAGCGACGGAAACAAACGGAATTTGCGACTGAATTCGTTTCGTCGCAAATTTGCGACGGAATTTGCGACTAAAATTCTGTAGCTAATTTTTTGGATGGATTAGCGACGGAATTTCTGTCTGTCGCTAAATTCTGTCGCTAATCTGTATTTAGCGACGGAATCTTTTTCTGTCAGACAATTCCGTCACTAATTCCGTTGCTAATCCATCAAAAAAAATTAGCGACGGAATATTTTTTTGTCAGACAATTCCGTCGCTAATTCTGTCGCTAATCTATCAAAAAAATTAGCCACGGAAATTCCGTCGCAATTCCGTCAGAAATTAGTGACGGAATTTGTTTCCGTCGCAAATTTTAAGAAAATAAATTACATAGGATATATATACAAGTAGAAAAATATTGTTTATAATAATCTATTTAAATCATTTAATTTTTTCTATAGAATAATTTATTAGATTTTATTATAGTAGTTATTTTTTGAATTTTTTGAATAACAAGATTTTTTGACTAATTGTAAATGATTTTCTTCAAATATATAAACCACATATACATAATATAATATATATATATATATATATAATTAAATTGTATATCTTATCAATGTTAATTAAAAAATAAATTTAAAAAATATTTATGAAAAAATATTTATGATGTAAAATTCAAAATTAGTGTCATTAGAAATTAAAATTATATTAAAAATATTTTTTAAAAAATAAAACATTATAAAAATAGTAAAACAAATATTTAAAAATTATTTTTTCATTAAAATAGTTATGATTAAAATTATCATATAGTATATTTTTAGTTTTAATAATATATATATAATTGTTTGTCTAAAATAATATAATATATATTTTTTACATAATAAGTCAACAGGTTCATTGCAGCTTAACTGGTAAAGCTGCACATGCGCACGGAGGAGGTCCTGGGTTCAAGCCATGGAGAAGTCACTTTAAGAAGGGAATTATGTGGTGGTGACACATGGCGCACGCGTGGCAGGCGGAGGTGAGGTGGCAGCACACGTGGCAGTAGATGTGAGGTGGCAACGACACGTGGAGGTGGTCCCAGTGATGACGTGGCAATTGGTTCAAGCCATGGAGAAGTCACTTTAAAAAGGGAATTATGTGGTGGTGACACATGGCGCACGCGTGGCAGGCGGAGGTGAGGTGGCAGCACACGTGGCAGTAGATGTGAGGTGGCAGCGACACGTGGAGGTGGTCCCAGTGATGACGTGGCAATTGGTTCAAGCCATGGAGAAGTCACTTTAAAAAGGGAATTATGTGGTGGTGACACATGGCGCACGCGTGGCAGGCGGAGGTGAGGTGGCAGCACACGTGGTAGTAGATGTGAGGTGGCAGCGACACGTGGAGGTGGTCCCAGTGATGACGTGGCAATTGGTTCAAGCCATGGAGAAGTCACTTTAAAAAGGGAATTATGTGGTGGTGACACATGGCGCACGCGTGGCAGGCGGAGGTGAGGTGGCAGCACACGTGGCAGTAGATGTGAGGTGGCAGCAACACGTGGAGGTGGTCCCAGTGATGACGTGGCAATTGGTAGAGGTGCCACGTGGCATTTTATTTTATTTTTTAAAAAATCGAATTAGCGACGGATTAGTGACGGAAAAATTCCGTCGCTAAAACCATGTTTTTTTGTAGTGATTATTCACCCATAACTAAGAATAATACATTCATATGAAAGCGGAAGTAATTTACTTCACAATATGCACTCAAAATTAAAGCCAACTGCAGCCAACCAAGATCCAATTATATTACTTATTATATTTAAAATTATTAACTTTTTTATTTTTTTATATTATATATGTCAGACAATTTGTAAAGCAGAATTGACGGAGAATCCTAATTGTTAAATTGCACATGCTTAGCTTGAACACTATCTTTCTCCTAGTTTATTTCTTCCTTAACCTTTTTAATTATATATGAATTTGTTAAATAATTTTTAATTCCATATGTCCAGGGTTTTGATTTTGAGAATTGGACTGCACCGGCCACCAATTTTATTGATCAGAAAATTGATGAACCAAACTCTAGTTTGGATTTTTAAATTGATCAAAAATGGTAAATTAAAAATCCACCAAATCAAATCAAAATGAAAGCACTAAATTTGAAACTATTGATAAAAAACTGAACGTCTTTTCTTACAGTGTTCAACGTTAAGGAGCTGCAATGGCCAGGTATGTTAAGTAGTTGTGCAAAATCTAAGATGTTGGCTTTGAATATTCAAAGCTACCAAAAAACATTATTAAGTATCTTTTTGTTTGGTCTGGTCCTCTTTAACAATTGGAATCCCACTGGGAAATTCAATTCGGATATTTTAGCCAGTCTTAATCCCCTGCTTTACTTGTTCAAGAGTCTAGCAAATTCTATTGTTCATCAAGTTATTTGGTATTTTTTTACCCCCGTAGACACAAGTATCCTTTTATTGATGTAATCCTGTTCGAAGTACCATCAAACACTAAATATTCCTGACACTGTTTCAAGGCATCATCAAGTTGCTTGGTATTGTTTTGTTGGTTCAGTTGTTGTTATATGATCGTGGTGGCCTCATTAAGCACACGGATTAGGGGATTAAAGGGGTGTCGCAGGCGCTTTCCATGTCTTCATGTGTCATTTTTGGAGTACTTTAATTAGTTATGGTTGCAGTGCTCCTTTTCAATTTAGCCGTTTGCGTTGTTCGGCCGATGTTGGTCTTTGTACTTCTTAAAATTAGCTTTAATAACATACTCCTTTGGTCCTTAATGTAAGATCTAATTAACTAATTTGAGTAGATTAAGAATGTTAGTTAAATTAGTTAATATAATATATTTTTTTTAAAACACCCTAAGCATCTTTCTTAATTTTCTTTTCTTGTTCTTCTACTTTATTATTGTTGAGGGAATATCAATAGAGTTAGTTTGAAAAAAAATTGATAAATATATGAAATAGATCTTACATATAAGACCAATATCAACTCTTTAACTAGGTCTTATGTTAAGAATCGGAAGAATACTTCTTGGCTTTGGTTTTTATCATGATTTTATTTATGTGACTGGAAGTTGATTGTTGTATTTTTTTTTTTATTCTTTAATATGATAGAGGTTTTAATTTGACATTTTGTTTGGATGGTTGTAATCAATTTTTGTTTCTGTTATTTCTAGGTACTGCCATGTGAATTTTCTGGTGAGTTGCTATTAGATGTATGTCTAATTTGGCAATGCTAACTTTTTCCTTTGTATATAATATAAGCGATTACTTTATTAAAAACAAAGCCAGCCCTTGCAGAATGCTTCTTCTTTTTTTCATTTCATATATGTCAGACAACTTGTAAAGCATATTTATCAAAGAATCTGGCGTGAACATGATCTTTATCCCAATTCATTTCATTCTTAATTTTTTTAATTATATATGATTTTTTTAATTTCAAGTTCAGGGTTTTGATTATGAAAATTGAACCCACCAGCTACCAATTTGTTGAATCAAATGATTAGTACAGCTTTTTTTTTGGGGGGGGGGGGTTTAAGGAAAACGGGACCATATAATGGCATCCTCCTCCTTCACCAGTAGCCATGTTAAGTTTGAAGAATTTTTTTCTCCTACCGGACATGAATTTTCATAAGTTATATATTACCTCCAGTTTTAAATATAAAATCTAGTTTGTAATACAAATTGTACTATAAATTAGATTTTATATTTAGAAAGTAGTATTAATTTTCAGGACTAGGATGAAATTATCTTAAAAAATTGCAAATATCTTCATGGTGTGCAATGTTTGAACCTGCTTTAGCCTTCATGACTATAGGACTTGCAACAATATGTTATATAATATTTTCTCGGCTAAAGTATGTTTTTAGTCATTTAACTTTACACAATGTTTTATTTTGGTCCCTTAACTTGAAAAAGTAAACTTTTAGTCATCTAATCCTAAAATCATTAACGAAAAATAATGATATTAAGCTCTTGAATGTTAATAAAACATTACTAAATACTAACATATTAAATTTAATTTTCAAAACAACTATGGTTGTTACAAAAACTATCATTAAAGACTAATAATTTTAGGGTTAAATTTTTAAAGTTAAGGAATTAAACTGAAACCTTACATAAAGTTAAAGGACCAAGTATATAATTTAGTCATATTTTCTCACAATTTTTATTTCAATGAACTTGGAAAAAAATGCTATATCTAGTCTTTAATATACGATCCCAATTTGATTCTAAATATAATATCCCAATATATGTTGTCTTGATCAATATTCATCCATTTTGCCCTCAAGTAATTCCTATGATAATTGCACATTTTAAGAAGTTTTCATCAAATAGTAATTTTAATGCACATGATTGATAGGGGTATTTTTAAAAAGACAATATTTATTTATCACAAATAACTAATTTAACTAATCTTTTTAACATCCATAGATTAGTTTCTAGTTCTTATAGTACTATCTTAACAGCCATGACAGTACATTTTTTTTCCAATTCCAATAAATATGGTCAATCTTTATTGATGACTTTCAATATAATTATCAAAATGTATAAATCAACATTCAAGATTTTATGGTATTACCACCAGTTTTTAACATAAGAGTTAGTTGGATATTCAATTAGGTCTTAAATATAAAATTTTCAATTTATATTATCTCTATTTTTTATCCATTTTGTCCCAAACAATCCTTATAATAATTGTACATGTTAAGGAGTTTTGATTAAGGGTGGTTTCAATGCACATAATTGATGATAACATTTTAAAGAACATAATATTCATTTATTACAAATAACTAATTCAACTAATTTTTTAATACCGACAAATTAATTATCTGGCTATTTTGTTGGTGATGAGTAACTGTCTCTTATATATATATATATATATATATATATATATAGTTTTAAATGAGAGTATAGATCATGTGAAGTTGAGAAATTTATGCATCTATTGAACTATGTAATTTTCAATGAGAAATTTAAAAACATAACCCGTGCATGTTACGTTGACGAATTTGACTAAATGCGCATTATCATCAACTCGTCATGCTTTATCATATTAAAACTAAATTTAAATAAGTAAGTTACATTATTAAACTAATAATGACGTAGTCTCTTAGGCAGTCTACTTAAAAGGCTTAGATAAACCAACCTGCATCAGCCTGTATTTTATATATTTTTTTCTTCCATTATTCAGTTTGAAATGACATTTAAAAATAATAATAAAATCCGTTGGAATTGTGTTTTAGTAATGTTATTTTTTGAGGTATATGTAGTTTATTCATGAATGTACCACTCACATATAAATTAATATCTTTTACCTACAAGTTCTATGTTGAGATGGTAAGCGGTCTCACATTGTAAGAAGGAGAACATTAGTTTTGAATCCTGAAAAGTGCATTTGTTATAAGGGTTTTAATTTTAACGCTCCTAACCCAATAGATATTAATCTCATCAAGTCCAAAGTAACTTGAAGATACCCTGAGATATACCAAATTAATGTCTTTATATTTAAATATTAGTCTTTTTAGAGTTATACACTTATTTTAATTAACTTATATCAATTCAACACCTGTTTGACCCAGCTTATTTTAAATGATTTGGCATTATAAGACAGTTACCATGTAACATGAGTTTTATGCATAAAACAAACATATGCTAAATAATCATGAACTGGATACTAATCTTTTAACCGCCGCTTTAATCTCTATAAATTGCGGCTCTTATATTCATTACGCAGCCATCACCGCATCTCTTTTGTTATGATATTCAAAAGAGGCAACCTTGGCGGATTATTATATTATTATTGTTGTTGTTATAAATGTAGGATCCAGCCACTGCATTTCTCACATGAATGAGCTCGCTTCCACAATTCACATGGCTTCCAGCTTTCAATACCTCCTTCTTCTTCTTCTCTTGTTCTTCTTCATTTCTCCTTCTTCTTCTGCTAAATCCTCTTTCAGACCCAAGGCTTTTGTGCTTCCTGTTACTAAAGATGCCTCCACTCTCCAATATGTTACCCAGATTCGTCAGAGAACGCCACTCGTCCCCCTCAACCTTGTCCTTGATCTGGGCGGCCAATTCCTCTGGGTCGATTGTGATCAGAAATACTCCTCCACCACCTACCACCCTGCACGCTGCAAATCCGCCCTCTGCTCCCTCGCCGACGCCTCCAGTTGCGGCGATTGCTTTTCGCCTCCCAGGCCCGGCTGCAATAACAACACCTGCAGCGTAATGCCGGACAACACCGTTACCGGCACCGCCACTTTCGGCGATGTCGGCCAAGACGTTGTCTCCGTCCAGTCCACGAACGGATTCCACCCGGGTCGAACCGTCGCCGCTTCCCGGTTCATATTCTCATGTGCATCGACTTTCTTATTGGATGGCCTCGCCACCGGAGTATCCGGCATGGCGGGTCTCGGTCGAACCAAAATCGCTCTTCCTTCTCAATTCGCTTCCGCTTTTAGCTTTCCCAGAAAATTCGCCATTTGCCTCGCCTCAAATTCAAAAGGTGTTGTCTTCTTCGGCGACGGCCCTTATGTTCTTCTTCCCGACGTCGACGCCGCTAAATTTCTCACTCACACACCCCTAATTCTCAACCCAGAAAGCACAGCTTCGGCTCACTCACAAGGACAGCCTTCGTCGGAGTATTTCGTCGGAGTAAAATCCATCAAGATCGACGACAAAGTTGTGCCCAAGATCAACAAAAAATTGCTGTCCATAAACAAGGAAGGCTTTGGTGGGACTAAGATAAGTACGGTGAACCCGTACACAGTCCTGGAGGCGTCGATCTTCAAGGCGGTGACGCAGGCATTTATAAGAGCTAGGAACTACACCAGGGTGGGCGGTGTGGCTCCCTTCGAAGTTTGTTTCAGCAGCCACAACGTCGGAAGCACAAGGTTGGGTCCGGCGGTGCCGACCATCGAGTTTGTGCTTCAGAATAATGTGAGTTGGTCCATCTTCGGAGCGAACTCGGTGGTGCAGGTGAAGAACAATGTGATGTGTCTTGGTGTAGTGAACGGAGGTGACAAGCCGAGGACTTCGATTGTGATCGGAGGGTTTCAGTTGGAGAACCATCTTCTTCAGTTCGATTTGGCTTCTTCTAGATTGGGGTTCAGCCCTTTGCTGTTTTGGAGGAGGACTACGTGTGCAAACTTCAATTTCACCTCCGCCGCTTGAACTGCCCTTCTCCGCCGCCCCCACCCTCAGAATTGAGACTTCGAACGGGATGAATAGAGATATATATATATATATATATATATATATATCTATTCCTCGTTGCGTTCTAACGAATCATATGTCCTTTATTCTTCGTATGAAAATAATAACATGTCCTCTTCCACGATATTACTGAGCTGATTAACAGTGTGTGACAGTCATGGCCAAAAAGGGGGCAAAAAAAAACAAAAAAAAAAGTGTGCAGCTGCGTGTATTTGAGTTGAAAAAATTTTGAATAAAATTATGATTTTGTGACTAGATTTGGTGGTAATTGATTTATAATTTTGGTTATTTCATAAAATCAGCTTTGGGTAAAATAAATTATCGGGAAAAAACATGGTTTTCTCCTAAGTTACTCAGTTATACTTTCCTACTAATCCATCCCAATATGAAATCAATTTTATGAACTCTGTTTTACCCAAAGTTAATTTTATGAGAAACATGGTCGACGGTCTCATTATTAATTTAATCAAATTATGTTTGGCTATAATTTTAGAAAATCACGATTTTGGTCTTCAAAAATTGATTATGAAGACTAAACCTGTGAGAAACCTAGATTCATCAAAGTGCAATCACTTCGTAACATGCAGTCAAATTGCAGCCAATCAAGATCCAAAAATCACTTTATTATATTTAAAATCATTAATTTTTTTTTCATTCTTTACATATATCTATCTATATATGCATGTGTTTTAGACAATTTGTCTGACATAATGTGTGCGCGCGAAAGAATCTCAATTATTAACGCTTGAATTACATTCTTAATTAGCGTGAATATTATATAAATGTATATATCTCACCGCTTTATTGGTTAATATTGAAATATTAGTTAGTGAGTAGAGTTAATTACTCATTTCTCATTCAAACAATGCAAGATTTTAATTTATATATATCTATATATATACATATAGAGATATAGATAAAAAGTTTTGGAAAAAGAAAAATCTATATGAAGAGTCATTCGCTTTAGCAGTAGGGGTGTGATTGTGAAGGATATGTTTGAGTCCTCACTTACAAAAAGAAGTTAACATGGATTCACACCTTATATAGCCCTCAAAATTAAAGTTTGAGGTTGGCTCGCTTTTAATGGTTTGGTTTGTTATGTTTGATTATTAATCAAAGTTTCATTATCTGTGCTCTTTTTTCTTCTTTCTTAGTAGTTAATTAAGATCTTTGTTTTGTTCTGGAATTTGGATAAATGCTCCAATATTTTCAAGGGAAAATTTCTCATAAATAACTGTTTGAAAATTTTATTATTCATAAATATTTGACACATTTTTATATACAGAAAATACTAATATTCTGAAAGATTTCATATGCAGAAAATATCAATTCTTGAATTTAGGTATTTAAGGTACATATTTATGTACAATTTTTCCTATTTTCAATATTAAGTAGTTATTAAACTATGGATTATTAGACCCGAAGTATTTATAAGAATAAGGTGTAGATACTTTTGCTTCCCTGAGTAAATTAGTCAAATATTTACTAGAAGTAAAGTAAAGATTCAAAATATTTACAATTGTAATTTTTTATTAACACTTTGAATTGAAACACTAATTTAAAACTTAGTAATTATTGAAGCAAGTTGTTTATATCCCAAATATCCATAAATTAAAAAAATTAAACATAAATTATCAAAATTTAAAGTTACAACACCATATATTTAGTTATAAGATAATTCATTTGTCACCCTTTATAATATAAAACATTAACAATTTTTAAGGTCAAGTGGCTGTTCCCTAGCTAACATATTGTGATTAAGTATCCCTATGCATCAGAAGGGATACATATATAATAAAATTTATCAGAAACAAGTGGATATGAAAAAAATTTCTTTATTAGACAATATCTTTCCTTAGATCTGCTTCATATAAGAAATCAATAAATAAATTATCGTGAATGCCGATATTTCAATTATTTTTTTCCCAAAGTTGGGTAATTTAATATTGAATACCGACAAAACTTTCTCATTTTGAACATTCAAAAAGGGAGATGGGAAGCATCCTTTGAGGAGTGTTATGGGATAATTAAATCACATGATGTCTGATTCGACACACATGTTTATTATGCTAAAATAAATAATATATATGTGAATATTATAAATTACTCCTTCTATTTTAAGTTTCAAACCGACAAAAACCAGCTTAAGTGCCGGAAAATAGCATGTAAAGTGGAATCAAGATTTGTGCATTGAAATATTTTATTAACATGAGACACATTATCCAATACTTTTGTGGCTATTTTATTTTATATTATTTTAATTTATTTTCATACATTATATATATATAATAAAACTTTATTGGATTGCATTATCTAATGCTATAATAGGTGACGGTGGAAGGAAGGAAGGGTTTAAACATCTCATGAATTTGAGCTTTCAGGTCCTTGTCAAGATTATGTAAGACATATCCACACGTAAAACCTCAAGAGATTAATCCAAGAAAAGCAGCAAAAAAAAAGAAAAGAAAAGAAAAGAAATCATGCAACAACATTTGTGAATAACAATAGAAATGGAAACAAAGGAAGGACACTTTCTAATACCTTTTGTATTTCCCTAACTTCAGAAGTTTTTTTCGCTTATTTCTTTTTTTTTCAACTTCAAAGGTTTTTTATTTCTTCCTTTTTATTGGTCATGGTTAATGACATTTAATACAAGCAAAGGTAGAATTAAGATTAAGAGGGATGAAACTCTCTTTTGTAGCTCTGGACTCAAGCTTGATCACCATCGTTAAGGAATTAGAAATCTAGCCACGCATGGATAAAATAAGAACAGTTACACCAAAGCTCCTCCTCGATTCTGCCATAGCGCCATCGAAAAGAATGATGAATGGAGACGACGATACAATCGGGATGAGTAGGAGGAGAGTACGACGAAGAAGGAGAGAATTAATTGGATTGCAAAAATGAGTACCAAATTCTAGAAAATGGCGTTAAGGTGATCAGGTGGAGGTTTTCGTGTAAGACGTACATAAAATTAGTGACATTTTGATATTTTATAGACATAAAATGGTGTATTTTTCAAATTTTATGATTTTTTAAAGAAAAATACTTTGAAATAGAATAAAAAATAATGTTGAATTTTAAAGCCGCATTACAATTTTGGGGGATTGGTGTCCTTAATTATACATTTCCTTCACCTTTAATTTTGCGACCATTGGGCCACTAAATACTCTTTGGTAATATGAGTAATAAAAATATTCAGGATAACACAATAACAATTTTTGCATCAGGAAATGACAAGTAGATTTCATAAATTAACAATTCTTTATTATTGAATGTTATGTCAAGCATACTCATGTGATGCCATTAGCCTATTCCATTAATAGTGATTGAGGGTTTCTGATAAAAATAATGAAACATAAAATAAAAGTTTATTAACGTTAACAATTAATCCAAATTTATTATTATATACTCCTCTAGTCCTTAATATAAGACCCATTTAACTAATTTGATTAGATTAAGAAAGTCAGATAAGTTAGTTAATTATAAGAAAAGTAACACATTTTTCCTAAAACACCATAATAATCTTTCTTAATACCCCCTCTCCCTCTTCTACTTGATTATAGTTGAAGGAGTATCCATAGTGATAATTTAGAGAAAATTGATAAATATAATGAATGGATCTTATATTTAGGACCAAAACTAATTTAAGAATTGAGTCATATATTAAGGACCGAGATGATGGATATGAGAACCTTCAAGCTAAGTGATCAATAAGAAACCTTTACAGTCTGTATGGGGGAAATAAAAGGGAAAGAAATTCTAATGAGTTTCATTTAAAGGAAGTGGAGAAACTTTTTAATTCATTTTTCTTAATCTCTCATCTTACATATTCTCTTTGTTCAAATTTTACAACTCCACTTCTCCCATTTATTTAAATTGAATTCATTAAAAACTTTTCTCCCCTCTGTTCTCTTCATACCAAACAAAGTCTACGCTTTATACAAACTTTAGTTGGAGACTGAATGTTTTGAAAAGAAATCTATGATACTCAACAAGAGGAAGAAAAATTTAGCGAGGAAAAATGGAAGAGAATTGTTGTCATCCTTCACTTTCAAAGCGCTAAATTCATTCATAAAGCATAATTTTACAACTGAAAAAAATCTCATCTCATATTAAATGAGAAACAGTTAAACATTAATCAAACACACAAAGTTACACACTTGTTATTCAGCTCAGCCAAGCATACTGCTAAAATAAAACGCAACTGGTCCCATCAATTGGTCAACTACAGAAAATGACATCTCATTTTCACATTTAAAAAAAAGGACAAAATGACCTCATGAGAAGAAATAAATTGGTAAGAACGAGGAAAGATAAATGTGCGTGTGTGTTCCATGCACGTGCGTCTCGTTCAAAGGCTGAAATTGTGGCGGCGGCGGCGAGGGGCGGTTCATGCGGCGGACTTGAAATTGAAGTTTGCACACGTAGTCCTCTTCCCAAAGAGCAAAGGGCTGAACCCTAACCTAGAAGAATCCAAATCGAACTGCAAAAGATGGTTCTCCATTTGATGGCCTCCGATCACAATTGAGGCCTTGGGGCTGTCGCCTCCATTCTCCACGGCAAGACACAGCACATTGTCATCAGTCCACGTCGGCTCCATGGAGTTTGCTCCGAAAACGGGCCAAGTCACATTATTCTGAAGCACAAATTCGATGGTCGGCACCGCCGCGCCCAGCCGCGTGCTTCCGATGTTCTTCGTACTGAAACAATAATCGAAGCGAGACACAACGTCAGTCACCCTGGTGATGTTCCGAGCAGCCATTTCTTTAAGAAATGCCTTCGTCACCGCCTTGTAGATCGACTTCTCCAGAACTGTGTACGGGTGCAACGTGCTTATCTTAGTCCCACCTAGGCCTTTCTTGTTTATGGACAGTAATTTTTTCCTGATCTGCACAACTTTTTGGTCGACTTTGATGGATTCGACTCCGATGAAGTACTCCGACGAAGCCTGTCGTTTTTCGAAATCGAAACCTGAGGTTGGTCGGTTGTGAATGAGTGGTGTGTAAGTGAGAGATTCGGCGGCGTTCACGTTCGGACGAAAAACGTAAGGGCGGTCTCCGAAGAACACAACACCCTTTGATTTACGGGAAGCGAGGCAAATGGCGAACTTTCTGGGAAAGTTGAAAGCGGAAGCGAATTGAGAAGGAAAAGCTACTTTGGTCCGACCTAGAGCAGCCACACCGGACACACCGTCGGCGAGGTTGTTGCTTAGTAAGGAAGTGGGCGCACATGAGAATATGAAGCTGGAAACGGCGACTTTTCGACCCTGGTTGAATCCGTTAGTGGACCGGACAGATACAACGTCTTGGCCGACGTCGCCGGTGGTGGCGACGCCATTAAGGGGGTTTTCCGGCGATAGGATGCAGGTGTTGTGGCAGCCTGGCCTGGGAGACGTAAAGCATTCGCTGCATATGTCTGCGCCGGCAAGGTGGCATTGGGTGGAGTTGCAGCGTGCAGGGCGGTACGTGGAGGAGGTGTAGTTCTGTTTGCAATCGACCCACACGAATTGGCCGCCGACATCAAGGACAAGTTTGACGGGAACGAGTGGGGTTCTCTGATGGATTTGAGTAACATAGAGGAGAGCGGAGTCATCTCTAGTGACTGGGATTACGAGGGCTTTGGGTCTGAAAGAAGATTTAGCAGAAGAAGAAGGAGCAATGATGAAGAGCAAGAGAAGGAGGAGGTATTGAAAGGTGGAAGCCATGTGGATTGTGGAAGCAAGCTCAGTCGTCTCGTGGAAGAAGCTGGATTCCCTATTTATAATAATAAATGGCTGGTACTACTCTGCAAGAAGAGCTGCCTCTTCTGTATATCATAATAATATGATAAGGCGCTGAAAATGGACCCATCTAAGCAATGTGATTCATGGGTTAGGGAATCAATCGGAGTTTACCTCACGATTAAAATAATACTCATCCGGTCCTTAATATTCTTGAGTTAGTTTTAATCTTAAATATAAGATCCATTTCTCATATTCATTAATTTTCTCTAAATTATCCTTATGGATACTCCCTCAACCATAATCAAGTAAAAGAGGGAGATGAGGTATTAAAAAAAATAATTATGGTGTTTTAGGAAAAATATGTCACTTTTTTTATAATTAACTAACTTATCTAACTTTCTTAATTTAATCAAATTAATTAAATGGATCTTATATTAAAGATAATTTTTTTGGCAATTAAAAAATATAATTTAATTATATATATACACAGACATATAGTTCTGACAAGAGTGTCGTGCATTTTCTTACGCTCAAAATGATGACACTTTCAAATTTTCAAAGAAAAATAATACTACTTGGACTCCTTAATATAAAAACTAGTTAAACATTTAATTTGATATTAAATATGAAATCTTAATTCACTTTATCTTTCATATTTATTTATTTATTTTTACAAAGTAGTCACTATAATGATTACACATGATAAAAGGGTCCATATTCATCAAAAAGTAGTTGTAATATTAGCAAAGGTATTTTAGAGAAAAATATATATATTTATTACAAATAACTAACTTACTAATTGATTTCCTTAATATCTATAAATTATTTAATTAATTTTTTATATTAATGATGAAAGGTAGTATAGAATTCAATACGATCTGAAATTCTTGATCGAATTGGCTGCACTATAGATTTTTTTTGCCACCTGCTATAATACTATAGTAGTTTACTGGTTTATTGGTTTAACCAAACGTGTAGTAACAATAATAATAATATGAAAAAAAAAGTTTTCTGCAAAGTTTGTGTCTTTTGAATATCGCAGCACTAGATGACAATGTAAATTAAATTTCGTCAAGGAAAAGAGCTAGGGTTACCTTTTTTCTTCTTTAATTTAAAAAGAAAAACTCCAATACCTAATTCTAATTAACATGTTTTATGGGAATAAATAAAAATCTTAAAATTTAATAAGTTTTAAATTTTATTCCTATCTAACATATGTAACTTTCCCACTTTAGAAATCAACACAACTCATGCCCATCTGAAAGACTGAAACACTTCACTATTTGGTTGTAGCCATTTATATAAATCTTTATGCATTTAACTGTAGTTCCAACTCTGTTTCTTCCCATTATTCAAACGTATATCTAAGAAACGTAGATACATCAAAGTGCAAATACTTGACTTCACAACATGCAGGGAACTTGATTTATATATATATATATATATATATATTCATTTTCAAGATCCAAATATTACTTATAAAATCATTATTCTTTTCATTATCTATATCATACAGACATATATATGTCAGACAACTTGTAAAGCATATTTGTCGGGGAATCGTAATTATTAACTTTGTTCGCGCTTAATTAATTATCGTGAACATTATATTATGTTTAATTTCTGCTAGAGTTCATCTCAAATTCTAAATCGACATCATTTAGGCCACACTTTACAATCATAAAGGGGGGAAGCCAAAACAGATAAGAGAGAAAACGTGGGAAAGTATCCAGCACTTTGTCCACCTCATATATAAGATAAAATGTTGGGGACAATTTGATCCTATTTATAAGATACACTTAAAATAATGACGTTTGAAAATTTAACAATTTCTTCTATTTTTCCTTATTAATAATGACATGTCACTGTATTAATTATTTTGCTCCCTTCCCTCTCTCCTCATAAAGGATATTTTTGGAAAGTAAAATATATTTTTTATACATTTATTATTTTTAACCAAATTTAATTGATTTTTTTACGTACATATTCAATTATTTGTATATTATATATAGGATTAGAAGGAGTATACGTTTGGCAAGGGAAGAAGTTTTTATTGGTTTGGGGGGTTCATATAATCATATGGAACTATTTCCTTTTATGGGAGTGAAATAATCCCGTATTTTAAATTGTGGCAGCCACAAAAATTTTTATTTTTATTTTTTAGACTCAACGATGTTATGAGGGTAATGTGTAGTCAATTTTGATTACATGAGTAAATTAGTCAAGTATTAGTCAAATAATTTTTTTATGAACTCTTTGAATTGAAGCACTAAAAAGTAAAAACCTCTTAATTGAAACAAATTATTTATACTTTATATCCCAGAATAGGCAAATCAGAATAAATAAAGAAATAATTAAGCATAAATTATCAAAAGCTAAACTTTAATCATTATATATTTAATAGTAAAATAATTCATTTGCCACCCTGCGATATATAAGACATTAACAATTTTTAAAGTACAGTGTTCCCTTTTGTGGCATTGATATAATACATTTTATCAGAAACAAATATATATATATAAATATATATATAATAGTTCTTCGCTGAACAATATATCTTTCCCTAGATCTCCTTCCCATGGGAAATCAATAAATAAATTTTCGCAAATACCGATCTTTCAATTATTTTTTCCAAGTTGAGGTTAAAAAAATTATATTTTTCCCCGAAGTTGTGTACTTTAATATTGAATACCGACAAAACTTTCTCATTTTGAACATTCAAAAAATGAGATGGCAGATGGGAAGTATCCTTTGATGAAAGTTATGGAATAATTAAATCACATGATATAGGATTAGACACACATTATTATTGTGCTAACACACACACACACACACGTGTGTGTGTGAATATTATAAATTGCTCCTTCTATTTTAAGTTTAAAGCCAACAAAAAGTAGCTTGAGTGCTTGAAAATAGCATAGGAGATCGAATAAAGATTTGTGCATATTGTATTGGAAGTTTGAACTCACATGCATTTGAAAGGCATTATTTACATCATGAGACACACAATCCAATGGTTTTGTGGCTAATGTAATTAATTTAATTTAATTATTTTATTATAATACATTACTACATATAATACTTATTGGATACATTATCTCTAAGGCTATAATATATAGAAGGTGGAGCGTTGAAGGGTTTAGAACCTGATCTGGTGGATTTGAGCTGTCAATATCCTTGCTTTCCCTATTATAATTACATAATTTTGACAATTTAAAAATATCAAAAATAAAAATTTAATGTTCATTCCATCCTTTAAATTTATTTTAAATTTTAGTTTAGTTTCGTGACTTTATAAAATATATCTTCAGTTTCTTAATCTTAACATCATTAAACTCGTTTAACGAAAAATACTTACTTTGTAAATTTAATTTATAACTGTACAATTAAGTAGTGAAAAATTAAGCTTATATAGCCATTTTTATTATTTTAAAATAATAATAAACTTGTACTCAATAAGTTTATTTTTATTTTAATTATTTAATACAATTAATTTTATATTTTAAAATTAAAATAAACATGCTATATTTATTTTAATCTCATATTGTAAAAATGATTATAAGCATGCATTGTCAATATTTAATTACAAATTCAACATTTTTTGTTAAATAAAATTAACGATGTTAAAATTAAGGGAATAATTAAAGCCTCTTTGAGAAGTTTATGGTGTGAAGAAATTGGTCACTACTATTGTGGTAATATGGATACCCTAGTTCATCACCAAAAAAAAAAAACGATTTATGAACTTAAGAGACAAATGCTAAAACTTGATGCGAACTTAAAGAACTAAGTGTATAGTTCATCCATAAATAAATAAATTCAGTGCATGCAATAATACTTCGGTTTTTGCTCCATGAGATTGCAATAATTAAAGCTTAAGGATATTAATGTCATTTGAATTATATATTTTTTGAAGATATGGATCTTATTAATTCCTTTCTTTCCTATCGTTTTAAATTAATTTCAAATCATCAATATTAATATAAGAAAAAATAAATTATTTAATTCGTATAATTTTGATTCAATTACAATTTAGTTTCCGAAAATTAACTCATCCACTCCAATCTTTCAAGTATTAGTCATTTAATATGTTAATTACTAGTCAGATGCATTTTGATTACTCATTGACACTAACTTCTTCAACAAGTGCAATCATCATATAGAGATTATTTTAGGGCAAAATGGATGAATAATGAAGAGAAAGTGGATTAGGATATCATATTTAAAACTAAATTGAATCTCTAACTAATTCTTATATTAAGAAGAGGAAGTAATAGTACCTAAATTTTATGAGAAACTACACTATTGAACAAATTAGCTAGGATTAAGTGTGATTGGAAGAGTTGACGTATAGAAATTTCTTTTGACAAATGTGATACTTGTCTTCTTATGTGACTGACCCATAAAAATTTGTATACGTTTAACTCCGATGATCTGTTTCTTCCAATTATTCAACCTATAACTAAGAAAGATAGATTCGTATGAAAGTGCAAACACTTGACCCTACAGCATGCAGTCAACTTGTTATAATTTTTTGGTTAAAATATACATTTGGTCCCTTAACTTTGTATAAGGTTTCAATTTGATCCCTTAACTTTAAAAAGTATACTTTTAATCTTTTAGCCTTAAAATTTTTTTTTTAAAAAATGATGATATTAAAATCTTAAATGTTGATAAGACATTCTCATATGCTAACATATTAATTTTAATTTTCAAAGAATCTATAATTATTACAAAAAATTGTCATTGAAGCCTAATGCATGATTTTAAGGTTAGAGGACCAAATGTATACTTTTTAAAGTTAAGGAATTGAATTGAAACCTTGTATAAAGTTAAAGGACCAAATGTATACTTTAGCCTAATTTTCTTTTCATTTTCAAGATCCATATATTATTTATTACATTTAAAATCATTTTTTCCATTATTTATATCATTTATATATGTGAGACAACTTGTGAATCATATTTGTCGGAGAATCTCATCAATTGTTAAATTGCACATTCTCCTCGTACATTCCTTTTTCCTACAGGCCACGGTCCGCACTTTTGCGAAATGCGGCTTTATATTTGTGGGTTGGCTGGGTATTTTTACAATATTTTTGGTCATATAAGCGCTTTATTTGTTAGGATAATCAATTACTGGCCTACTCATCACTATAATGTAGTCTAAATCATTTACAGTTGATATCAATGATTTAGATTTAAAATTTTTAATATGCAATTTTTTAATGATAAATTTATTTTTGAAAAATTGTTAGTTATAAAATTATTTTTACTTTAAATTATTTAACTATTAAAAAAATTAATTAAAAAAATAAAAAAATTTAAATTCAATATGAATCCTTCAAAATCCATGTAATTGTCTAAATTAAGATGAGCACTCCATGCTCATCATTGCAATAAGCATGAAATGTGCTCCCTCAACTCCTCCATGTAAATCCTAAATATAATACTCATTTTGTAATGTAAATTACACAACAAAATGGGTCTTATATTTAGGATCAGAGGAGTACTAATATATAAGATATTTCTTGAGTCTTTAATATAAGAACTACTCAATTAATTTATATACATTAAATAAATAAATTATAACAAATATGACATGATTTTTTAAAATAATGATGTATAATAAAAAATAATTAAGCTTAAATTATCAAAATTTAAATTTACAACATCACATTTTTAATACTACTTCTGGTCTTTAATATAAGAGCTAATTTGACATTCAATCTAATTCTAAATATAATACTTCAATCCTCTTTGTCTTATATTGATCTTTTTTTTCAAAGTAGTCCTTATAGTAGTTGCACACATATTAAAAATTCCATCAAATTATAGTTTTAGCTAATACACATTATTAATAAAGTTATTCTAGAAAGATAACATATGTTTATTATAAATAACTAACTTAATAAGTTTTTTTAATCTACTTAAATTGGTCAACTAATTTTTATATTAATTACTGAATAAAACATTACTCAACTTTTAAAGTACAATTGTTCCCGTAATGGATGGATTTCATTGATATACTAAATTTTATCAGAAACAAACAAAAAATTTCTTCACCAGACAAAATCTTTCCAACCATCTCGCCTTCCCGTAAAAAACCAATAAAGAAATTTTCGTAAATACCTACTCCCCCTCCCCCCCAAAAAAAAGGTACTTTAATATTAAATATCGATAAAACTTACTCACTTTGAACATTTAAAAAAGGGACATGAGAAATATCCTTCGATGAGTGTTCTGGGTTATGGAATAACTAAATCATATCATGTATTATTCGATTATATATGCATGATTATTATGTTAAAAAAATAAAAAATATAAGTATGAATATTATGAATAACTACTACTTCTATTTTATGTATAAAGCCGACAAAAACTAGCTTCAATGGTTGAAAATTGCACGGGAAATGGAATCAATATTTGTGCATTGAAAGTATGAACTCGCATGCACTTCAATTTGGACGGTTTTATCATATTTTATTTACATGAGACATTTTAATCCAATGGGTTTGAGGCTATTTTAATCTATATTATATTAATTATTATAATACATTATATAATAATACTTTATTTGGTCTAATGCTAAAGTAGAAGGCGGGGGGGGGGGTTTAAAACCTCTCACGAATTTGACCCCAAAATATAGTGATTGCATAAGTTCGACAATAAAATAAATAAATAAATTCAATGCAATAAAACTTCTGTTCTCGTCCATGAAAATACAATGGTGAAAGTTGAATTCCTTTAAAAAGGCTTTGCTAAGTGTTTGAATGATTCTGATTTTAATATATACACATATGTATAGCTTTAAAAATCCTAAGCTCCAATCATCTTGTATTAGGGTCTTGAAGAAAGAAAGCTCTTATGTTTAATCAGTCAGAAAACAGACTATCTAATACCTCCGATCTCTCATATAAAAGTTAGTTAAAGATTATATTTGATCCCAAATATAAGATCCTAATTTACTTTGTCTCTAAATTTATAATTTTCCTCCCTACAATGCTCTATTAACTCTAAAGGGGTCCCACCAAAAAATAATTATATTAGTTTAATATTTCTAAATTAGTTATTTAACTCTTATATTAAGTGTCGGAATTAATACTTTGCTTCACAACATATGAAGTCAACTTGTTATATTTTTTTGATCATTTTCAAGATGCAAATATTATTTATTATATTTAAAAACATTATCTTTTTTCGTTCTTTAATTATCATATATGTCGCACAACTTGTAAAGCGTATTTGTCAAAGAATCTCAATTATTAACTTGCATCTATGTACATGCTTATTAATTAGCGTGAACATTATATTATTTTCAATTTCTCCTAGTGATGAGCCGATGTCAAATTCTTATCTTCATCATTTAGGCCACGCTATGCAATTATAAAAGGGAAAGCCACAACAGAAAAAAGAGAGAAAACATGGGGAGCTGGGAAGGAGGCTACGCTAGGGCTTTCTTTTGATAGGTTATTGCAATATTTTTGGTTATATAGGCACTTTATTTCTTAAGATGATCAGTTACTCATTAAGATTCGATATACTCTTCTCTCTTCCCATCCTAAATGCGAGACAATATTTTATAGTGTTTTTACAATTTTTTTTTTATGCAAGTGCTTTGTTTGTAATGGGTTATCTTCTTGATGATTCAATATGTCTAATATGAATCATTGATAAAAGATAACTCAGTTAGTCAAATATTTATTATGAGTAAAATAGATTCAAAATATTGTAATTGCGATTTCTTATGGACACTTTGAATTGAACTGTTGAAGCACTAAAAACTTTTGAATTGAGGCAAGTCGTTTATACTTTATATTCCAAATATGCATAAACAAAAAAAAATTAACCAACCATACATTATATCAAAATTTAACTCACTACCATCATGTTTAACAATAACATAATTCACTTGTCACCCTTTAATATATAAGATTAACAATTTTCAAGGAAAAGTGATGTGTTCCCTATGTGACATTGATATAACAAATTTTATCAGAAACAAATATATAAGAGTTCTTCGTGAGACAATATCTTTCCAATGATGTCCTTCCCAAATAAATAAATTTTCGTAAATACCTATCATTCAATTATTTTTCCCAAGTTGTGTACTTTAATATTGAATACCGACAAAAGTTTCTACTTTGGACATTCAAAATGGGAGATGGGAAACCATCATTTTGACGAGTGTTATGGAATAATTAAATAATACGATGTCTGATCCCATACACATGATTATTATGCTCAAAAAATTAAAAAAAAATATTAATATGAATATGATAAATTACTCCTTCTATTTTAATTTATCTCAAAGCCGACAAAAACTAGCCTGAGTACTTGAAAATAGTATCGGAAATGGAATCAAGATTTGTGCAGATTTGTGCATTTACAGATTTTATGTACAACGAGACGCATTATCCAGTGATTTTTGTGGCTATTTTAATTCGTATATATTATATTAATTGATTATAATATAGCTTTAATGAATACATTATCTAATACTATAATAGGTGGCGGTGGAACGAAGAGTTTAGAGGCCCTCATGAATTTGAGCTTTCAGGTCCTTGTTTTATTACAATTCTTACAATATGTGCAATTAATAAACATAATTTGAGAAAAATTTATAAATTTCAAAAATAAAATGAACTAAAGTGTGAGGTTTTACATTTAAAATCAAAGTAAATCCCTAATGTAAATAGTAGTCAAAATTCTTTGGATGCAACCAAAATGACAAATACAAATCAAAAGCCTATCTAGATCGTCCTCATAACCAATTTTGAAGGCAGAAATCGTAGTTTTATAAAAGTTTATCCTAATATATTTTGATTAGATTAATTATGATATCACAAACCATGTTTCTCATAAAATTAGTGTTAGGCAAAAGAGTTTAGAAAATTAATTTATAAACATAATTAATTTAATAAGGTATTTAGATAAATTTGTAGGATAGGAGAAGTACAATTAAAAAGCAAGAAATAATAGCTTATGAAATGCCTATGAGTTTTTGTTCATAAATTATTTTAATCGGCATGTATAAGGATTAAGGAGTGTTTGGATATATTTTTTTTTTAAAGGAAAGCGCATAGTTTTGGCTTTTCTATTATCTCTAATCAATCTTATAAATCAATTTTATAAATTAGTTACAACCGAATCTAGCTATTCTCAATTCATAATAATAAATCAATTTTACTCCAAATTTATTCAACTCCCCCGAATCAAACACACACTATTACTATTGCACATTGTTTTTTTTTTTTTTAGGCCAACGCACTATTATTACACACTGTACCGTTATGCTCAGCCAAGCCTAGTGTCACTCCGACCCCTCTTATGAGTTACTTTGATAAATTTTTCATATTTATCATTACTAGATTTAACTTTTCTCTCTACATTCAAAAATTATTCTCACCTCTCCCTTTTTTTCCCTCTCTTGTCAATAAAAATTTAATATAAACAAAATTAGAAAATGATCACTAATAATGTAATATAAGTGACTTATATTTAGGACCAAATGTTTTTCCCCAACTGATCTATACTAGAGACCAAATAGATATATTGGTAAAACAAAATAAACGCAAGCTAGTCCCATTAATTAATTAATGGTAGAAATTAGAAAAGGACACGTTATTATGAAAAACAAGACAAAATGACCCTGATACATAAATTGGCATTAACTGCGAATCAAAACTAAATGTAGTGATTGAGCTCAGCCAAGTACAACAAAACACAACCGGTCTGGTCCCATCCATTACTCAATCGCAGAAAACGACATTTTATTTTCAAACTCTGCTTTCAGATCGTGGCGGAGAACGGCGGCGGTTCCTGCGGCGGAGGTGAAGTTGAAGTTTGCACACGTAGTCCTCCTCCAAAACAGCAAAGGGCTGAACCCTAATCTAGAAGAAGCCAAATCGAACTGCACAAGATGGTTCTCCAACTGAAACCCTCCGATCACAATCGAAGTCCTCGGCTTGTCACCTCCGTTCACTACACCAAGACACATCACATCGTCCTTTACCTGAACCACCGAGTTCGCTCCGAAAATGGACCAACTCGCATCATTCTGAAGCACAAGCTCGATGGTCGGCACCGCCGGACCCAACCGCGTGCTTCCGATGCCGTTGCTGCTGAAACACGCTTCGTCACCCTGGTGTAGTTCCTAGCACTGATGAATGCCTCCGTCACCGCCTTGAAGATTGACGACTCCAGAACTGTGAATGGGTTCAATGTACTTATCTTAGTCCCACCAAAGCCTTCCTTGTTTATGGACAGCAAGTTTTTGTTGATATTGGGCACAACTTTGTCCTCGATCTTGATGGATTTTACTCCGATGAAATAATCCGACGAAGGCTTTCCTTCTCTGGGAATGGAAGCGTGCTTACTGGGTTGAGTATGAGGGGTGTGTAAATAAGAAATTTAGCGGCGTCGACGTCGGGAAGAAGAACGTAAGGGCCGTCACCGAAGAAAACAACACCTTTTGAATGTGAAGCGAGGCAAATGGCGAATTTTCTAGGAAAGCAAAATGCGGAAGAGAATTGAGAAGGAACAGAGATTTTGGTTCGACCGAGACCGGCCATGCCGGATGCTCCGTCGGCGAGTTGCCTCAATAAGTAATTTGGTGCACATCCGAATACGAACCGGGAAACGGAGACGTTTTGACCCGGGTAGAATCCGTTCGTGGACTGGACGGAGACGACGTCTTGGCCGACATCGCTGACGGCAATGGTGGCGTCAAGGGGGTTGTCCGCCAATAGGGTGCAGGTGTTGTTTGTGCAGCCTGGCCTGGGAGGCTCAAAGCATTGGGCGCAGTGCCAGAAGTCGGCGGCTGAGCAGACGGCGGAGTTGCAGCGTGCAGGGCGGTAAGTGGAGGAGGTGTAGTGCTGTTCGCAATCGACCCAGAGATTTTGGCCGCCTAGATCAAGGACGAGGTTGAGGGGTACGAGTGGGGTTCTCTGGTGAATGTGAGTAATGTATTGGAGAGTGGAGTCATCTTTAGTCACAGGAAGTACGAGGGCTTTGGGTCTGAAAGAGAGTTTAGCAGCAGAAGAAGAAGAAGAAGAAGCGAAGAGGAGGAGAAGAAGAAGAAGGTATTGAAAGCTGGAAGCCATTTGGAAGGGAAGCAAGCAAGCTCAGTGATCTGAGAAATGGAGTGGCTGGATCCTCTATTTATAATAACAATAGTGATAATTTAATCAGTATTTGGCAATGCCTCATTGCCCCTTGTGAATATCATATAAGCAACTTGATGTGGGCCCACGCATCAGAAACAAATAAAATTAATTGCTATTGGTCTAAAATAATTAATTAGCAACGCGACATTATATTCATCAGAATCAGATCACTGGAATTAGAATCCAAGAACTCTATTTACAACCCAAAACAGTAGAAAATTGTCCTTGGTTTTTTAAATTAAAAGATAAGCACTGATGCGGCCTGAAGTCACAAGTCGTAACATCTCATTTATGGGAGAGCTACTTTCGGGGTGTTTGGTAGCTTCCAGAATTGTTTCTCAAAATTACTTTTTCGTAAAATGAAACAAATTTTTTTATATATTTATTTTATAAACTGTAAAAACACTTTTAAAACTATAGTTTGGTTTCCATTTAAATATTGACAAAAAATTTCCTTTTTTGAATATTATAAAATGAAATGAAAAGTGAACCGTATTAAACTGATTGAGACAGCGATCTAATTGTAATTGAATCATGATCAACCCAATAATGTAATTAAATATGTAAAAATATGTGTACATGACCTTGAAAAAAGTGATATTTGAATAAAAAAGCATTATTATTAATCCACATTTATACATAAATTATATGAAGTGTAATATAATAGAGTTATTAACGTATAAATCTAACTAACTGCTTTTTTTTAACTCAAAACAACGTGCTTTTAAGTGCAGTAAGAAAAGGAAAAATAAAATAAAATCCAATGAAGTTGACCCATCAAAATATTTTAAGCAAACTCGTTAGAAAATTGATTTACTAGTTTACTGTTTTGGTTAATAGATTTTAGATTAAAATATACTTTTAGTCCTTTAACAATGTTTCATTTTGGTCCTTTAACTTTAAAAAGTAAACTTTTAACTCTCTAACAGTAAAACTGTTAACAAAAAATGATGATATTGAGTTCATGAATGATGATAAAACATTACTAAATGCTAACATATTAAGTTTAATATTCAAAACAATCTTGATTATTACAAAAAATCATCATTATTTAAGACTAATAATTTTAGAGTTAAAGAACTAAAAATATATTTTTTAAAGTTAAGGGACTAAATTGAAACCTTATATAAATTTAAAGAATCAAATATATATTTTGACCTAAATTTAATATGATTATCATAATACGGAGAAGTGGTGCGCCTGCGGCACAGATGACAACGCGCAGTCAAACTCGTCAACAAAACTCGTCAAATTTTTCTATTTTCTTTTTTCCTTATAGGAAACTTTAATGAAAGAATTAGAGCTTATATATATATCAATGTGCTACTTGATCTTCATGGTCTGGGACTTTAATATTCATGTATTGTTCTTTATTTTAAAAAAAGCCTTATGTTTCGATGAATAAAAATAAAATTTCAAATATATAAGAAAAATATACGTGACATACATATTTTAATTTCAACTTCTCAAATATGTATAGAAGGGAGTTTTTATAATTCAAGCAAAAGAGAAGGGTAGTTAGTGTATTTTAATCTATCTAATATCATATAATTTGTAAATTGTAAAGCATACAGTCTATCTTAATCTTTTTAATATCATATATACCTCACACAACTTGTAATTTGTAATGCATTATTTGTCGGAGAATCTTAATTGTTAACTTGCACATGCTTAGCGTAAACATTAATACATTAACTTTCTCCTTGTGTATATTTTCCTTAATTTTTTTAATTATATACTATCTATAATCTTCAATATAAGACCTAGTTGATTAATTTGGACAGATTAAAAAATTAAGTTAGTAAATTACTTATTTATAACATATGTTACATTACATGATTTCTCTAAAAATATTTTTGTGTATTATTATATATCAATTTATAAATGAGAAAAATTAGTTGAGAAAAAATAATGAATATAAATATTTTAAAATAATTTAATAATTTTTTTAATTTCCTCAAATTAGTTAACTATATTTTTTTTCTTTCATGCCGAGGGTTTTGATTTTAAAAATTGGACCGCACCAGCTATCAATTAGATCAGAAAATTAATAAACCAAACCACCAGTCCAGCTCTTACAAAAAAGGAGCAATTTAAAAAAAAAATCAATCATCCTTATATTAAAAAAAATTATCATTTTTTGAACATTTATTAAAAAAAAAGAAAGAAAGATGAAAAGCCATCCATTAATGAGTGTTACGGAAATAATTAAATCATATGATGTATGATTCGATACACATCATTATTACGCCCAAAATTTAAAGAATATATAAATATGAATATTACTATAAATTACTCATTCTATTTTAAGTTTAAAGCCGACAAAAAGTATCTTGAGTGCCCGAAAATAATCAAGATTTGTGCACTGAAAGTATGAACTCATGTGCACTTGGACGGCTCCACCATTTATTTACATGAGACACATTATCCAATGGTTTTGTGATTATTTTAATATACATTGTATTAATTTATCATGATAGTACTTTTGATTCTAATTATAAAATCTTGTTTATAAATTATAAATAAAATCTTATAATTAAAACCGAATGTAGTACATTATAAATAAAACTACATTTAATGGTCCATCCTGTTCATAATATAAGACGTTAATTAACTTTTCTCATATACTAAAAAATAAAATTTTAGTGATTAAATATGTCCTAAAATATAATTCTATTTTACCCTTAAAAAGTGATAAAATTTTCTTTAATATTACACTTTCATTATTTCGCATGTCTTTCCTCCCCCCCCCCCTAATTTAATAGGAATAAAAGTAAAAAAATCACATCAATTATCCTAATAATGGTTTATATTTTGGACCACGATTTTTTTTGTAACAAACATCTTATATTATGAACCGAAGGAAGTACATTATCCCAAAGTATACGAGATGAATATCTGAGAGAGGAGTTTTGTTGAAAGCATTTTTTTAAAATGATTTGAAGGGTATCCAAACTCCCCCCAAGGCTTAAAATAGAAGGTGGTGGAAGGACTGAAACCTATCACGAATTTGAGCTGTCAGGGAGAGGGAGGGTCCTTGTTTCCTCATATCATAATTACATAATTTTGAGAATAAAAGAATCAATAAATTCAGTGCAATAAAGCTTCAATTTAGTTTTCTCCATGAAAGTACATATTTAAAAGTGAAGGATAAAAATTTCATTTAAAATTTTCATTTGAATTTCGAAGACACAGATCTTATTGTTCCCTTTTTCTATCAGTTTAAAATAAAATTCAAATCATCAATATAAGAATCACTTTTCTTAAAAAGTGTCAGACAAACAGGTGTTGGCCAACAGATGGAAGCCTTGCACGGAAAAGCTTATGAGCCTGAGAATAAATTACAGCATCTTAACTTGAAACAACACATATATACTTCATATACAATTATCATCCACATTCAAGTTTATCTGTACATAGGCTATTAAACCAGAATCCAGTTGAAGATGGGAGAAAAGTATCTACTGGAATGTACGTTTCAGATACAAGGACTAACATCAGCGTTAAGAAGCTTAAGCATTGAAATCTAGCAGTGACTAACTCCTCAATGTCAAAATTTTTGAATGCTTTACCTTATGGTGAATTTTGTTCTTTTAATTTAATATGTTGCTTGGACAGAACTTCGGCAACGAGCTGGCGACCAAATAAGTGAGAGTTCTTGAGGATGAGATTTCTAGTTGATGAATCAACAACGTAACCTTGACTTGGCATCCATTGCAGTAGATGAAGAAGCAAGTCCTTCTTCTCAGGTTGATCTATATACCGGGATACAGCAGTCTGAAATAAATCCTGAGGAGAGTGGAAAACAAACAAAAAAGAAAGCACTGTATGACTAATTGTGGAGCACAAAACCAGAACTTGGACTCAAAATTGATCAGCTTGTTTGATTAACACTCAAACTGGCACGAGGTCATTAATTATTGTTCATACATAGGATTTGGCTCAAAGGTTCTACAGTACAAGTGCTGTTATGCAAAGAAAATCAAGGACATGAAATTATGAACCAGCCGTAATTTCCATTCCAAGACAGAAATATTTGAGCATACATATTAAGATGCTGGCTTACCTTATCAACCTTGTGGTCACAACCATGGAGGGTCTTCATAACATCATTTATCATGTTGATATTACCAAATTTCATAAAGGCAGCTGCAAATCTTTTTATGGCAGGCCGAGAGATGAATTTTGCATTATCCTGTACAGGAGAAGATTCATCATGAGAACTGCAATTCCATGAGAAAACCAGAGGAGATTCATCATAAAATCTTGGAATACCTTGACCACTACATAAGCATCTTTTAAAAGTCGTCCTGCTAGAAGAATGTGCAGAATCTTCTCATGAAGTGCCCTGCACATTGTTCTCTTGCCGTATCTCAATATATTGTAAACAGAAAATGCCTCTGGGTAAGCTTTTACCTTGCCAAGATCAGACATTAAAGAGGAACAAAGCTCCTAAAAAAGAGACAAAGGCATCAGGAATATTAATTAGTCAACTCAAATGATAAAATGAGGCAAACAAAAAAAGCATATAAATTTTATTTGTTTTAAAAAAATAACGAATCATTTATACTAAACGAAGCATTCTCAGCTTATTCAAATCAAATCATTGCAACACTACTTTCACGCAATCTTGGTCAGAAGCCTAAAAAGGAAATAAGTTTTATGACCAATTTAGTGTTAGTCTACGGGTAGCATTTCTGCCCAACAATTACATTATTATCATGTTTCATTTTTTTTTTAAAAAAAAAAATTGAGTGAAACACGAAGAAGGAGGCATAACAAGAGAATAGGCCCAGTGCTTGGGCTTTGATTTAACTTCATTGGTCCAAAGGAAAGACAAATGAGCTGGGCCACGTATGCCTACGGGATGACCTAACCCGTAGCTGTAATTACAAATAACTAAATGTAAACCCATGCATTGCACAGGATCTGAGGTATGAACTGCATTAGTGTGAACAGCCGGAGTTTTTGTATGTTATATTGATAGGAACAAAGGACAGATTATAGTCTGCTGAGGAAGACAAGCTCGATTGAACAAGAGAATCAATGTCAATACTAGCGTCAGTAGATTCAATAACACCATACCTCCGCTGGTTGATAACCTTTACTATGCATGTCCTTCATGGTTCGATAAGCTAACAGATACATCTTTTCCCTTGAAAAATATCTTATTAAGATATGGAATGTATTGTAATCAGGACTGATTGCCAATTCATCCATCTTTCTTAGTGTTTGCATTACGCTTTCCATTTCACCTGCTCTACAGTAAGCACACAGCATTGTATTCATCATAACCAAGTCATATTTATTGAAGGTTGCTTCAAAATCATTTGCCAACAGTTTTGCCTCATCAAAAAGCTTGCTTCGGCATAATGCTGATATCATGATACTGTGAGCATAACCATCTGCATTTAGGAAATAAAATTACATAATGATAGAGCATCCAAAAAAAAAAAAAATCAGCACATATTTTTATCAAACATAAAAAAAAAAGGCACATGAAAGATTAAAATCCAACATTTGCTTGCCTTGCACAAATTATAAAACAACAGCAAATAATGGTGAAGAAAAACAGATTAGATAAGCTCATTCAACAAGGTTGTATAATCAATTACAAATTAAGACAAAGATCCAGTAAAGCTTCCAAATGTAGAGAATAGGATGACCTGACCATTGATTTCTGTGAAGCAACTAAATTTCATTAATCATATTAGACCATAGAAGAAGATAACGGAAAAGGGAAAAGAAGAAGAAAAAGAAGGAAAAGAAAAGAGTTTCACAATATGCCAAAGCCATTAAGAGAGAACTAGTTAACATGGATGTTTGGCAATTGAAAATTAAAATTTTGCACGCAGCAGTATGTGAAAATTCATGGACCCCTTACTGCATCCAGAACAATCAAATAAAAAAATTCATTATCTATTTAAGAAATTGTTTTGAGCAAGATCAAACACTGAAAGAAAACTTGCCAGATCTAACATGCTTTTTCCTCATTTCATCAAACAGTAGTTTAGCTTCTTGCAGTTGGCCAGCCTTAGCAAGCCCATCCATCAACAAACAGTAGGGCATCTGCACGCACACATACATGCACATTCACAATCGTCAAGTGAGAAAATATAGACAAAGAAAAAGGTTCAAAGAAGGATATATTAATTATTATATGATAAGTGAATTTCACAACATCAACTAAGTATTAGCAATGCTCAGATGTATAGACTATAGACCATAATTAGGTAAACAGTCAGATTCAACTAAAGCAATCAATTCTTATATTTTTCGTCTTATTACCTCATCTTCAGCATAGCCCAAAGATTCCAGTTCTGTTAATAACTCTCTAGACTTCTCAAATAGGCCTCCTCTAACATATACCTTCAGTAAGGTTGTCAAAATGACCTGCGATTATTTTTTACAATATAAATCAAATTCAGTGAAGCATTGCTATATTAAAAACAAGAAAAGATAGAAAACAAAGCGGCAACAATATAAAAGATTTTTCTTATCGGTGAACAAGTAAGAGAAGTCAATAGCAATCTGGATGGATGTCTATTTCTGCATGGAATAGCAAGATATATGTTTATTAAAAATATTTTAAAAAATTTCCTCTGTATATTGCGAGTTGTGGCATGGCAAAAAAGACTGTCAAGCAAGCAAAAGTACAGCAATAAATAGCTACAGCGGGAGCATGCTACTTGTAAAATACCATCCTATAAAAGATCAATAAGAGAAAAACAAACCTTGTTAGGTACTAACCCTGCAGATTTCATATCCTGAACCAATTCATAAGCCTTTTTGTAGTCTCCACATACTGAATAAGCATTAAGCAAAGAGCTATAATGATAATGATTTGGAGAGAGACCTTGATCCTTCATCTGGTTGAAATAGAATTCTGCTTCTTCCCATTTACTATTGGAAGCACATACCGCTAGAATTGCCCCATAAATTACATCATCCATTCGCAGCCGTTTGAGTTGCAAGTCCTGAATTAGCTCCAGTGCTTTAGAATATCCATCTTTGGCTTTAATGCAACCTGCCAACAGCTAAGGATAATAACCATGATAAGATGGCAACAAACATAAAAGAAATCATGTGTTGCGGTACAAAACTAAAACCATTAAACAATTAACTTCTCCAGAAAGCTGTTTGGCCCACCACACAACAGTGACTGATAAGTTTATCTATAGATGTATGTAACACCAAAAAAAAAAAAAAAAGATAAATACTTCGGTTGAAAAATAAATTGAGAATAATAATAGCATGGGAAATATTCTAGCTGCATCCAAAAGAGAAAAAACACTTCTCCACTTTTCTACAGTCACATCTTCATGCATGCTGAAGGAATGCCAGAAAGAACCAATGATGGTAGAAGATAAAACGATGATTCCACACATCACAAACAAATTCATTTTCACCAATATATGACAGTCTCTTAAGGTTTAGAATCACATACCGTGCTATATGTAACAACATCAGGCATTAGACCATCTTCTTTCATCTTCTCAAACAGTTTTATGCTGCTATCAAACTTGCCTTTCCGGACAAGAAAACTGAGAACAGAATTACATAGATAGACATTGGTCTTGGGTGCTTCATCTTGAATGCTATTGTATATTTCTACAACCTTTAAAGCGTCAAGATTATTGCCCATGAACTTTATGAAACTGATGTAAGATGAAGCATTAAGCTTCCTGCTTTCTTGCATCCATACAAAGAGCTGCAATATTTGGTCAAGGTATTACAAGCATGAAAAATTACAGGAAGGGCAAATTACACTCTAGATGCAACTGTGTATGTGTCATTGGTCAGTGCATGTACAACACTACCTTTTCTATCCTGTTTCCCGTTTCTTGCTACTTCTTTTACTCTTGGACAAAGTAGATCAAAGATAAATGATTATCTTCATTCCATAAACCAATTTTAAGCTGGTAGGTCATTTAATGACGATTGACTTTCTTGGGTTATATATGATCTGTAAGTAAAAGTACCTGAGTAACGTCTTGTAATCTGTTAAGCTGTCCAAAGTTACGTAAAATGGCATTTAGGTCCTGCACTTTCAGCAGTTTTCCTACTCTGAAAATAAAAAAACAGTGAGTTTAATTAACTAAGCAAAAGCTTGACTCACATGAGAAAGTAGCCAGCTATACATTTATATATATATATATATATATATATATATAATGATGCCACTGCATTTTGTACGCATTATTCATATTCAATGCAATTAAAACACTGAGGCAAGCAACCAGCAAGAATACAATTTTAGTTCTCAAAATAAACCAGGAAAAAAAACAATTTACACCTACTCACCAAACTCCAGTAAAAACAACGATACTCGTTAGAAATAAATACAGTGACAAAGTAATACCACGACCTGATAAGGCTTTCCATAAGGTAGAATACCTCGCAAGAGTTGAGTCCAAATCAGAAGATTGCTGAACTTCAGCTATTGCAGCTTGTCTTGCCGTTCTGGGCTTCGGTGGGTGCCTCTGAACTTCGATTGTGGTTCTACCAGTGGGTAGTTCGCCATTGCTGGTTCCAGCTATTTCCCCAGTAAGCGCTGTTGATGAACTACACTGAAAACGAACTGTTCTTGTGGCGGAAGGAGATGCAGAAGAAATTGATGAAGAAACTGGCGGATTGCGAAAGACTATACCATGCCGTAACCCAATTCCCAGTACTGATATTTCCATTTCCACCTCTTCGAGACTTCGGCAGAGACGAAGTGGATTGAAGTCAGTTGTCTTCGCGCGAAGTCTAGTGCTCGTTGAAAAGATCGAACTTTTAGTCATTAGTGGGCTGAACTAGGTCCAATAAATTATATTGGGCTTGTGTTGGGCTTTGAAGCCAATATAAGTTTTCTCAGCCTCCCCGTCAGAAATACCCAATGGTTTTCGTACCCAAAAAGCAGCCAAAAAATTGCGAGTGGGATAAGACCATTAGTTTTTATGGGAGCTTATTAGGGGTTTCTTTCTCTGTAGCCACCGGGTTAAGGTCGGAAACCATATAATGTGCGGGGCAGGTAAAAATGCTCATTTGGTCTTTAATAAAAAATTTTAGTTTGTTTACTTTAAAAACGCTTTTATTTTTCAGTTTTTTTTTAAGTCTAGTACTACATCCGGTTCTATTAATAAGACTTCATTTATAAACTACGAGTAAGCTCTTATAATTAGAATGATTTTTTCTCACTAACACTTTGCACTTTCCATTGCATATTTTATGTTAACTTTGAGAGCACACTAAAATATTGTGTTGCGATTAAAAGTCAACCTTAATTGAAGCGAAGAGTGTGTTTACTCGTACTTTTTCACTTTGGAGTACTATATTACATGTACACCATACAAGTGCAAATGTAGACCGAGATTTATGTTTCATACGCACACTTTCTCCTGTTCTTGTTGTAACCTCAAATTAAAGAACAGGAGATTTTAAAAAATAAGTTAAAATTATTTATTTTTTAATTAATTCTTAAAATTATCCTTAATAGAGATAATTAAATAGAAAAGTTTTGTTAATTAGTTAAAAATTTTATAATTAGTAAAAGGTCCTTGTAATAATGACAAAAGGAAGTAATGTAATAACAAATTTTTCTTGAAAAAAAAAATTAATGACTCTCATTAGTCCACATGCATATACTTTATTACATGATTGCTTATCGACCCAAAAAAAAAAAAACTGCTTACAAAAAAGAACTTTTTTCTGCCTTTTAATATTTGGCATTGGTTTAGCGTTTGGGATAAAAACAAGTGGATAATCGTCTAACTTTTACACGTTGAACTGTGAATTACACTCACATCTACTATTGAAGTACCGATAAATAGGATCAGCAAGTGGTTGAATTAACAGAGTCCATGTATGATAACATCACAGTTGACTCCCTTTTTTATTAATTATTTTAACATATACAAAACTCATGTCAGTATAACAATTTGCTTTGAGCCAAACAAAATACATTCCTCTGAAGCCAAACTTCCCATTCCCAGAGAAGAAAACACCAGCAGAAATACAAATGATTTCTGCCCACTTTCAGTTGATTAATTTATAATATTTTGAACGGAAAAAAGCAATCCCAGAATGTCATACTTGCACTAAACCCGGAGGAGTATAAATTTTGAACATAAATCTTCCCCTTAGGAAGCAAAGATTCAGTTTTGAGGCCAAGGAAAGGAAAGGAGCAAGTGAGCCACAAGCACTGATGATGCATCATACGGGAACTCGGTATGATCGATCAACCATTTTCAGGACGAACAAGTTTCCTTTGTCTCCTCTTGATATCCTGTTACATGACGTGAGGAGAAAAGTACAATTAATACTTCTATTTGATATATGCCTTGGACAGTAGGCCGCCCATGCTTTGTACAAGAATCCGACATGAGTTATGCTATTCATAACTTATAAATAATGTGATTTTATATAGATTTTATATTATATATAGTGTATTGATAGACGTTTAAGAGTTAAGAATAATAATACTTTGATGATACTCAAGAGCGATACACCCATAAATAGGGATTATTGCAACAAGTTTGATGTTACAATCACACAAAATCATCAACAAAAAGGGGAAATAAAATATTCTAAATACGCAACAAATCACGAAAGGAAAAAGTATAAATTTAGAGCAACAAATCAGGAGAATCATAAGCACCTAGAAATCCTAATATTACAACAAAAGATTTGAAATTCTCACATTATGTAATGGTTTTGAGGATAGAGACAGACAAAAGAATAGCAAAATCACTAATATTAATCTGTCTTCTGTTAGAGGCAAGAATCTCACTCTCAACTCACTAATAGCCCGGCATAAAATCTACTAAGATTTACTTAAGCAAGGATCTCACCTCACTAAATTTAGTAGCCTGAAGGAGAATCTCCAAATTACTGAATAAATATTTATTTCTCTCATATGTTAGCTTATAGGATGGCTAACATATTTATAATGCAGAAATTACAATTGAATAAATATAAAATTAACTAACTATCCCTAATATCTTGGAACTAACAGAAAGAGACGTTGGTGGACCTCTAACAACCTAAAGTCCCCTTATTCAACGAATAATTAATAAAATCAATAAAACCTAAAAGACTCATTCAACTCTCCTAAAAAGATGCAAACAGACTCAACCCCTACTGCAGTCTCCCTATTTCTTCTCTAGTGCGTTAATGTGCTGACTCGGAGTCCTATCATCTTCTCGCATGATCATCGTAATTATAATATTTATATCCCATCGATCCAAAGTAGAGATGAGAGAAGACGAGGTAACAAAGGTTTAGTGCTTGTCTACATATATAGGAGAACTTATGTTGCAAAAAGAAGAATTAACTACTTGCACCTCAAGAGGTTTCCGACTTATCACTGAACATATTTCTCAACGGACAAGAAATCTGGACGTGAATCAATTGTTGAAAATGTATTAAATAAAATATGGCACATAACTCACCGCAGCTCTTCATCTAAATATGTTATTTCCAACTCCCCACGGGCACTTTCAGGTGCCTTAACAGGTATCTGCATAGGTAAAACATGGTATTTATAATCATAGAAAGTTATACAATTTAAAATCGTAAATAGAACGACTCATCTCAAGCTCAGTGCAATTTTTTTATTATTTCAATATTTTTGTACACATTTCATTGGGCTCTGCGCAGTTTTTTCTCCCTCAACTTTTTTTCCGCAGAATTAAAATGCTTAAAAAATATAATATAGTCTTCCAAGAATTCAAGTTGTGATTCATCATGTGCATCACATGAGGAAAATATATTTAGTTTATATTAATTTAAGCAGAGTTTTCATCTATATTAGGGTACCAATTCCAAGATATACCAAATTTAGACAGAGACTATTCAACTTGCTCAAAAGGAGATAATGCAATATGTGCGTGGTTTTCCTTGGAGCTTGTTAAATAATTAGCAAACACATTTCGCTCCTACATACAGGATACAAAGCAAGCATTGAGGCTCAAGAAAACTTACAAAGCCTGCAATTTTGAAAGTATCGAATTTGACAGCCACTTTTCTTGTATTCAGAGGTGTTAAATCTGCTGTAACCTACAAAATATTATCTTTTATTTCTTTTTAAGAGAAACATGAGCGAATCACATAAATGTCTAACAACCACTTAGCTTCAAAATGCCTTACCTGGTTGAAGAATGGCCCAGACTCCATATTTTGAGCCCTCAGAGTATCTGCATTGATTGCTTGAAAATTTGTCCTTGATCTCAAAATCTTTGGCCTCTGTCATTGCATTAGCTACCAAGTCAGTGCAACATTTGTATGGAAAATCGCCCGTGACTTTATTAATGGGGGGAAATCAAAAGGGAAGGCATCAACAAAAAGCAGCAAATTCTAACTTTCCTATCTATGCATGAAAGACGAGCCTTTAGGTGATTTTTTTCCCCATATTATATAACTATAACTCAGATTCAGAACATAATTAGTTAGAGAGTCACACGTGGCAATAACATAAAATAGTTTCCATTTTTAGAAAGTAGAATTTTTTTTTTGGGGGACTACACTCTGTAAGATTCTTAACAACTCAGGAACATGCACTGCAGAAGAAATGAAAAATGCTTATTTTGGAGTTTCTTCAGTACATAGCGTTGAAAACTAGATCCATAGAAGTTAATGACTTCATTTATGGTTGTTCTTTCTAACAAGTATTGTAAAACAAATAAATGAAAGCAAAACTTCAAAACTACACAGTATCATCAGGGAGTTTATACTAACGACACATTTATAAATATACATAAATCTAAAACTCCCATTTTAAAAAAGCCATTTCCTGGAGTTATTGTTCTTAAAATTAAAAAAAGAATTAAAAGTAATCTTAATATTTTAAAGAGCAGACAATTGAAAACGCTCTCAGACAGAAACATAGGCAGCCAAGATATTAGTTATAGTGGGACAAAACCTTGAAAGAAATGTTTACCTGGGTTTGTAAAATTGACCTTGAGGTAGTGTATATCAGCTCCCATTTTCCATCAAGTAGGCTAGATTTTAGTGGCTGCCTTGTTGGATTCACTGCTTCAAGTTTGCGTGCAATCTATTTAGAAATAAATTCCAACAATCAAGAATAAAGATGCCATAATCGTGCAAAATTAACACCATTGCCACTGAGAAATAGTCAGATATCCATGGTAGCGCATACTAAATTTGAATTTAATTTTTTAATTTAACAATGAAATTTGCATTTAAAAATACTATAATAACTATAAGAACTAAGATTATGTAAAATTAAGAATAAACTAAGGTTGGATCAATAACAGAAAGAAAATGAAGTTATATTGTTTAACCAAAAAAATTAATAATATTTCTGACACCCAACCCCATCAGCTGATTAAATTACTTCTCAGTGAGAAAGTGAGACTTCTCCTTGAAACAACCAAGTCAAAGTGTATTGTTCATTGCTGTCCCCCAACTACCCTATGAAAGTGGTCGAATTATGAGAGACGACAAAATGTATATTAATGGAAATGTTATTTTATTAATTTAAAATGTATATAATAAATTAATAATTAGTTTATTGCGATGCAAGGTAGCCTTGAAAGTTGAAAGTTTCATTCTATTTTGAAGGTTATGCTATCATTTCACATGTATATCTAGTTCATCAACAGAGGGATTCTTATTGCTTCAAACAATTTATTACGGCATAACATGAAGCTCGTGCGACTCCACTCTAGAAAGATATATGCCTTCCATAAGACAGAGGACTCACAAAATTAAAAATTCACAGTGAAGCACACAACTATGGCCAAGTTAGTAGGAAGTTCGATAATCAATTCCCTCATCTTTGCGCCACAGAAAATAAGCAAAGCAACTGAAAAATGAACCCTAAAGCGAAACCCACCTGATCAACTCTTTGCTGGTCTTCAGGGGTAGCGTCAGCCCCTCGATCTAGCGGTGCAATGGCCTCGAGAAGCTCATCCTTAAGAGCCTCAGCGTCTTTTCCCTTTTTCAAGAAAGCGGGAAAGAAGGAGACTCTTGTCCTCCATTTCTGCGATGCCGAAGAAGAAGAAGCCCTTGAGAAGGAACGATGATAATGGCTGGTTTCGTTCTCATAGAGGCGAGACGTCGCAGAAGAAGGTGCTGAATGGAAATGGAGAACCTTCGGGGGCGAATTTTCGAGACGAGTGGCGTTGAGAACTGGAAGAACAAAAGGAGAGGATAAAGCCATTGATATTAGTATTGGCGTTCTTGGCGACAATGTCGTCAGTTATTTGTTATTTTAGTTCTATTTATAAATCATTTATTACACATTTTATATTACTATTCTTAATATAAAATCTTATTTAATTTTTATTTTAGTTCTAAACACAAGACCTAAATCTATTTTATTTTTTATATTTATGTATTTTTTTAATATAATCCTTTTAACAATAATAATTCTAACCAATACAATTGACGAATAATGATATTTTAAGAAAGACAGTATCTATTTATTATAAATAACTTACTTAAATTTTTTCCTTAATCTCCTCAAATTCTTCAACTAACTCTTATAATTAGGACCGGAAGTAGTATATATTAAGAAAAATCTTAAATTTTATTGATTCTTATTTAAAATGTAATAATTTTTTAATTTTATCCTTATCTAATATATATTATACCTCATACAAATAAAACTAATACAACAATAAATAAAGAGTAAAGTTATACATTGATACAAAAGATTTCCCTCAATACCTCATAAATAAAACCAAAAAAATATTTTCTTTTTTTATCCTATAAATAAAACCAGTAGTTGATTAAAAAAAGTTTTTTAGAGAGAAATCCATAGATAAATGATAAATTAGTTTTACTTCTTTTTATAATATTTCATCTTAATCTGATTTTCAATATACTTGCTCCAGTCCTAAATATAAGACCCATTTTGTAGTATAATTTACACTATAAAATGAGTCTTATATTTAGGGATTACACTACAAAATGGGTTTTATATTTAGGACCGGAGGAGTAACATATTTGAAAAAATTAAAAAAGTTACTAAATTATTCAATTATAGTATATGTTACATGATCTCTGTAAAATAATTATGTATATTATTAAATTATATATTAATTTTTAAGTGAAAAAAATTAGTTTAGAGTAAAACCATAAATATAAATAATTTGATAATTTTTTAAATTTTTTCAAACTAATTAAATGAGTATTATATTAAGGGTTAGAAGTAATAATATTTTTTATGTACTCTAACAAGCTTCTGTAATCAGTGTAAATACTGTAAAATGAATATTTCATGTCATTTTTGCAAAACATTTTATTAAATTTATCTTCCAAATACATAACCATCCTTGTCATTAGCCGACTTCACCACCCGTGTCATTATCCTAGTCATTTGCGATATCACCTTCCATGTCATCAATATGTCTTAATCATCATCCATGTCGGCAATCTAGCCTCTGATCATTTCATCTAAACGAAATCCTTTGGTTCTTTGAAGGGCAATAATTCGTTATCCAATCAAGTTTTTCTCCATTGATAAGAGATAAGATTATTTGATAAGCGTTGGCCCAAAAAACAAAAAAAAATCATTTGATAGGGAATCCAATTTTTTTAACCTAAACAAAATTATTAATAAATTCCCAATAGTATATACTTTTATGAAGTAGGCAAAGGATTTTTTCCTCTTAATCTTTCTAATCTAAATAGTCTATTTATGTAAAAACTCAATACTAATACTCATCCGATTCTAAATATAAAACTTCTTTTGTAGTGTAAATTATACTACAAAAAAGATTTTATATTTAGAACCAGAAGAATACATTACAAATCAACTCTTATACTTGCAAGCGAAGCTTAAAGTTCTTACTAATTTGAGGAGAAATAAGTTTAATACTGCCTCCGGTTCTAATTATTAGGAGAAATAAGTTTAATACTACCTCCGGTCCTAATTATAAGAATCATTTGACTAATTTGAGAAGATTAAGAAAGTAAGTTGAGTTAGTTATTTGTCTTAAACAGGTATTGTCTTTCCTAAAATATCATTGCTAATTAAGTGTATTAACTAGAACTATCATTGTTAGAAGGGTTATTTTGGAAAAATATATATAAATATGAGAGAAAAATTGAATTAAGGTCTTATATTTATGACCAAAATAAAAATCAAATAGAGTCTTATATTAAGGACCGGAGTAGTATGTATTAAGGCCTGATCGATGCCATTAGAAACATGTTCTTCATAAAAAAGCATATTGTTATGTACTCGCTCTCATTAAATTTGTTGTATCTTCAGCCAATATCTATTAACTTTCCGGTTTTAAGCTCCCAGAAAAGTATTCTAATTCATTTTACTTGCATGGATTTCCATAGGTTTCTTAATTCTTACTTTCTTTGGTGATGGAAAAAAGAATTCATTTTTCTCACAGGAATCTTTGTATTTTTAAACTCTCATTTGACTATATACGTATGAATCCGATTTTAAGGTTCCTTATGTGGTCAACTCTATTAAATATTTTCTCTTTTTGACCTGCATCGCTATAAAATATTTGTGAGTGCATATATACACACACATATCCATAGACAAAGATAGAGACGTAACTACCTATATTTAGCACGTGCAAAGCCGCCGGAGTTATCCGCGTCGCGCACCGCACACAATGGTCCAAAGGCAAGAATTGCAAATAAATGTGGCAATTGCGAAGGAAGCCAAAGCATCTACGCATACTCTAGTGACTTTCACTCGGTAATTATCTTCCTCTTCGCGCCGCTCCGCTCTCTGGAGCGTCTTGCTCCCATATGTTTGCTTCTTGATGATTGATCTCTCCGTATGAGTTTCTGTCTAGAATCCTGAAAACCCAGAAAGAAAAGTGTGCATGGAGATGGGGCCTAAGCTTCCATTGATCCACTTGGGAACATCTCCTACCGCCAAATTTTATGTGATTTCTTACAACAAGGGAGAGTTTTGTAAATACAAATTCCCTGCAAGAATAGTTTCAGAGCAGAAGTTCCCGTTCAAGTTCGTGCGACAATCTCTGGGGGATAGATGGAAGCTGAATGATATTAGCACTAGTATGTGATTTCTTTCTATTCTCTGAATTTTCATTTTGAAGTATGTCTGCAAGAATTGATTGTTAGCTATTTGTGTTTATACTCGCGATTGTGTTATTGTTTTCATAAGTCATTATAAATGGTTAGAAAGGAAACTCGTAGTGTCTTAGCTCATAAATGTTACTTGTCCACTCATTTTGATAGTTTCCTAGTTCCGAGGGTTCATTGTTCGCTTGTAGGCGAAGAGCGCAATATCTCTACCATTGGCGGCCTATGATGTTTCAATTTTGGATGATACGTGGTGGAAATTTCTTAGCTATTTGCCATTAGGATAAATAAATGATGACATGTGGAAAGTTTTTTTTTTTTTTTTAAAAAGATCCGATCATTTAATCATATAAAAATTTCCGCTTGATGTGTTTTTATTAGTAAACTTGATAACAAAGATATACAGGTTGTACCCAAATTTTCTCCTCTAGTCTCAACCATAAGTGTGTGGCACAGGATTGATGACAGAGCTAATTGATGAAATAAACATGCACACTGAGAAAGGAACTGGTTAGAATGCAGTTAAAGACTAGAAAATCAACCACCTGGTATCCGTATTAATTCAATGCTTTATTTAAACCAGAAAAAAGGGAAATGCTACTGCAATAAAACTTGTCTCACTGAGGCTTGGTCATTTGCATTGAACTACCAAACTCCCACTTGTTTCTTGGCGAGGCAAGTGCCAGTGGATAAGGCTACTCTTTTTTCCTTTTTCGTTTTCTTGAAATAAATCTTTTATCTGCTTGTCTACTAGCTATGTGGCTATTTCACTTTTCCAACTGCTAGTCAAACTCTTATCACTTGCACTATCCATTTCTCAACTGGACTTATGAACCAGCGAGCATTGACATTAGTCTAGCATGACATCAAACTCCTGGGTTTTTCCATCAGACTAATTATTATTATACATCAGTGTATTTACCACACTCCTCATTTTGGCTGTTCTTTAATTTTAAGCTTCATATTTCTTGAAAGGTTCAATCCAAGAAAGAATATATATGTTGCTATCAAAGACCCAAGACTTTTTGAATGAAGTGTCTTCTCCACTTGCAAAATCTGGTCAAAATAGAAAGTCTGATCCTGAAGAGGATTTTGGATTTCAAGTTATGGAAGACATATTTATGGTAGAGCAGACCATAGAACGCAGAACAGAAAATGGCATTCTTTCTCTAGCTGCTGTTACATGTATTGAGCAATTTAGCAGGTGAATGTGTGTGCCACGTTTTCTCTTTTGTAATATTCTATTTTATTCTTAGATTATGCCTATCAAACTGATATAAAAATTATTATTTGACTTTTTCAAATAAGATATGCAGGATGAATGGGCTGACTGGGAAGAAAATGCAGAAAATTTATGAAGCTCTTGTTCCTGAATCAGTATACAGAGATGCCCGTAATTTGGTTGAATATTGCTGCTTTAGGTTCTTGTCAAGGGATAGTTCTGATATTCATCCTTCCTTAAAGGTACAGTATAATCTATGTAAGGATGATGAAGCGGAAATTTTTTAATGCTCTATTTTGAATTGTATAAACATTTGAAGGTCATTTCAGGAAAAAGAACAGTATGAAATTCCGTCCCCCACCCCCGGGGGGGGATAGAGCTTGTCAGATAAGATATCCTCATTTGGGTTTATGTTTCATCTCTCATTACAAACATGAGGAAGAATATTTTGTTTACTTTATTTTACTCTTTTTCTTCTGAAAGGTCTAGATTTCAATGCATATCTTTTAAAAGCCACAATATTAGGTTTGTTGTTTCTCTGTTGCTGCATATTTTATCTCTTCATTGCAACTTCTTCCTCCCGTCAATCTTTCTGCTCTAGTAAAAAATATCATCAGGCTTTACTTCAGATTGGTGATGATTCATATCAGCAAGCAATCTGAGGATTGTCACCCTTCCTGGTTGGACTTGGTAGATATTATATTCATATATGATGTTTGTTTGGGAGAGGCATGGATCTTTTTTTTTAATCAAATTCCATCTCACCATTGATGCAAATGCTTCAAGCTAATCAGGCATCTGGTTTGCGATAGTGAGTCTATTACAAGATTGTAATTCTGACAGGAGATGGATGGAGGGAGGGAGAAAAGAGGGAAAGAGAGCCTAAAGATCAGAGGGTACGAGAGAGAGCAGGGGAGAGGAGGGAAATAGAGGAAATAGGATCGAACAGTTCACTGTATTATTCTGATTATCATAGACTACAGCAGAGATCAATAGGTCTGTACATATATTTATATAGGCAGCAATAGTCCCCATAACCCATAATACTAACTAAGTAGCTAAATCTTAGACTAAGTCTTGTGACTCCCCTAACTGCCCTTTATTATTGTTGTTGTTGTTGTTATACAACAGAGTCTTAATAGTGTATAGTTGTGCTTATGCATCTCCAGCTTCTTTGCCACCTGAAGAAACCCGTGTAAGAGTCCTCAGTCTTTTATAGCTAACCTTACCCATGTCCTCCTCTAGTTTGAGTAGCTTGTTCTCAAAATCCTTTGCAATTTCTACCATCTAGATTTGTGCCTTTGATTTCGTTCTAATGTTATGTGGTGTATATTGATTTAGTCACCAGTCTTTTAACTCATACTTGTGCTTTCTCTCATTATGTTAACTGTTATGGAAATCTCCGGTTAATACCTCTTGGATTGATTGCAAATTTGTGCTTTGAGCAATCACTTGGACTGGTTATCGGATTTTACAGTTCAATTGCCTTTGTTTTGTTTTACCTTGAGGACATAGATTAAATTTGTATTTTTAACTACTGGTGAGGATTCTTCTCCCCTATCCCTCCCTCCCTCTTGTGCTGGCACACCCATAATTTAATTCCATATAAAACTTTATGTTGTCATTCTCAATATGGTAATCTGGAAAGTGGACTGATGTGATGCCTGTTTATCTGAACATTATGATGTTTGCAGGAACCTGCTTTTCAGAGGCTCATTTTCATAACCATGCTTGCATGGGAAAACCCGTACAGTGATGAGCTTTCAACCATGCCAGAGAAGGCATCTTTTCAGGTCATTTCTTTCGTATATCAATTCAGCCACTCTTGGAAATATTTATGTTCTTCGAGCTGCTTATGGAAGATTTGTGTAGCAAAAATTTGGCTCACCTGAAGTTCAGGTGGAACTTTAGAGAATAAAGTGATAGCCATTGATGAGAAACTTAAGTCAGTCTGTTTCCACAGATTAATGTGTTATTGTCAGGCCTCTTGTATGTTATAAATTTTTATGGGATTGATTTATCATCATGGTTGATCCAGTTCACATTGTGTGAGCTTTACTTTAGAGGACTTGTTTCCTGTGAGGAGACATAATGGTTTAACTTAAAGCCTCCCATGCTTTGATTTTGTCTACCTGACTTGACGTTGAAATTTTGAGGATGGAAAACTGAAATTCACTCCTACTAAGGTTCATTTTCTCCCTTAACTCTATTGATGCCTTTATTCATTTATTGTGGGTGCAATCTGTTTCTATACTTTATGCAATTTTTTAGACTTTCTGTGAAGAAGGAAGGGCAAGTGCATTTGGAAACTTTTTGTATCAAAGTTATCAAATAATGAATCAGCCTCTTACTACAATAGGCATTGACTAAGAATTATCATCTATCGGATGGAAAGTGAATTTGGAGTAAGATAGCTCAGCCAATTTATTACATAAATTTAATGAATGATATCCTGTTTAGAAATTTTGGTCCAAGTTTTCTCGCATTTTTAGATTGTTTTTTTCCCAGTTCTTTCTTTTATGTGATGATTAGGGAGGGAGGGAGAACTTTTGATAATTATTTCTTATTGGCTCTGCAGAGTAAGCTTGTCACAGAAGAGGCTTTTGTTCGGCTTGCTCCTGCTGTCTCTGGTGTGGTTGACCGCCCCACAGCACACAATCTATTCAAAGCTCTAGCCGGTGATCGAGGGGGAATCTCTTTGAGCTTGTGGCTGACTTACATTAACGAACTTGTCAAGTGAGTTTGATCTTTTGGTTGGAGATATGATAAATCTCTTGCCAAGGCATCCAAGCAACATGTGGTTCTGATCACACAACTTACAGAAAGATAAATGGATTAACAAATTACCTATCTCAAGCGCATCTAGTGCAGTAGGCACTCTATATGTTTGGATCTGGTTAGCTATGGTCATTAAACAGATAGAAAAAAATGGAATTCCTTTTTTCTTCCGTAGATGACATTTTTTGTCATGAAAGGAATTTCAGAACTGTCTATGTCCGATTTTAATACATGTGGTGGATGCTCCTCTTCTAGTCTCTTCTTTTATTAGTTCCTCCAAACTTTTTGTAATCATGTCACTTCAGGCTCCTTTCATTGTTATTCAAATTTTTAATCTAGTACACTGATGTTCATGGCAGGATATCTCCTGAGTAGGTGCATCTCCATCTCCTATTAGAAAGATTATCGAAATTTTTGCTTGCATTGTCTTTTTTATGGTTTGTTCTGTCTACATAGTTGTTTGATTCTGCTGGCTTGCTCTTTAAAGTTTTTAGACAATCTGTTACTCTAAGACAAATATGCTTAACTTGTACTGGTGTTTCTGTAGAGTATATGAAGGACATAAGTCATATCATATTCCGGTGTTTCCTCAACTTTCTGAGGAGAGAATTCTATGCATTGGCTCCAACAGCAAGCGGCCTGTGCTAAAATGGGAGAAGAATATGGCATGGCCCGGCAAACTCACTCTTACTGATAGAGCCATCTATTTTGAGGTATTTCATAATTTCCTGAGATGCTAATATGATATATTTTCATAGACTTTGATATTTGCATAATTACATCTTTTTAAAATATGTAATCTATGAAATTATCCGATCTATTTCTCTTGCTATTGGCAAAATTTTATACAAGGTCATCCTCTTACCATCGAAAGGAAGGGATCTCAGAAAAGATGTCCTATGATTAGTTTTGGTGTCTGTTATGGCACAGAAAGTTAGATTTTAACTGGAACAAAGTCGAATGCTGTGGCATCCCAAAATATCTCTGAATAGTTACGTACTTGGCCTAGTTGCATGACTTTCCCCCTTGACTATATGGGCTCTTCTTCCATTTGGGATCCTTTAGTATTTACTTACCCTAGGTATGTAAGTTCCAATACTTGTAACGTAGTTTCTGGTAATAAGACCACCGGGACCTGTCACATTTTGATAGAAACTTTTTTGATGAACAACAAAAATTCGTGGGATGAAGAGATGACTATGAGGAAATTGAGAAGTATTGTAAAGATGAAAAAATAATGGTAAGATATGAAGAAAGACGGCTAAGAAGATGGTTCTCTCTAACGTCATTTGTTAGCCGACAGAAATCACTTTTGTTCATACCTGAAATGCTTTATTGATATCTAAGTATGCAACTCTATTGACCATTTTTAAATCTATGTTTCAGACCGTTGGCTTATTGGGAGAGAAGAAAGCCTTGAGATTGGATCTTTCAGGTGAAGGATTACGGGTGGAGAAAGCAAAAGTTGGACCTTTGGGGTCTTCTATTTTTGACTCTGCTGTTTCTATTTCTCTTGGCCCCGACTCCGAGTATGATCTTCTACAGTTACTGAATCATGTATTCATGGTGTGATGCAAGACCAGTAACAAGAAAAGGAGGAAAATGCATAATAAATAAGGGACAATTAAATTATTACCAAAAAAGAAAAAGAACTTTGTTAATCAATCAGTCTGAGCTGTCTAACCCTAGCTATTAGGGGTCCTATATAGAGCCCACGGATGCATTAAAATATAAGATGATTGGACAATCTAAAATACCAGAGTATATTCACTCAAAAAAAAAAAAAAAGAACAAGAGTATAGGAAAATCTTAATAAATAATCAAATAAAATCCTAACAGATTGTTGAAATAAGTCAATGTATAATAAATCAAACCACAATCCTTTGATATTATTTTTTCACGCCCAGAATATATCTTGAATAATTTCTCATTAGGTTGTCATGCAAACAAATGATGCGTGGTTGATAACCCAACAAAATCTCATGTTCTCAAGTGAGATAACTCAAAAGTTTTCATGTGTTCTCTTAGCCCTTTAAGAGCATGATTATGGTTTACAATTATACATCTACTTTATATCCAGGGATTTTTGGTTTCCTTCCCTTGGGGATTCTAAGTTGCCGTACAATTATAGAAATACATCGTATCATCATGTCCTTTTTAGCTGGATAGTGGTTCTCCCACAATTTTAAAAATTCTTATATTTGTTTTTCTACTTTTATTCATATTCAGGTCAGACACATGGGTGCTTGAATTTGTTGACTTGGGAGGTGATATGAGAAGAGATGTTTGGTATGCATTATTAAGTGAAATTATTGCTTTACACAAGTTTGTACGCGAGTATGGACCTGATGATTCTGATGAATCATTGCATGATGTGTATGGTTCCCGCAAAGGAAAGGAAAGAGCAACAGCCAGTGCTATTAATGGTATTGCCAGGCTCAAAGTCCTCCAACACTTGCGGAAGTTGCTGGATGATCCCAGCAAACTTGTTCAGTTCTCATATTTGAAAAATGCACCACATGGTGATATTGTCCTTCAAACTTTGGCTGTAAATTATTGGAGTGGCCCTCTAGTTACAGGATTTATGAATACCCGAAATAAACTGATTCAAGAGACCAGGCCTTCTAATGAATTACCTGATAGTCGTAACCATGCTTTTGACATAGATGGCAGTGTCTACCTACAGAAATGGATGAAATCTCCATCTTGGGCATCTGGTCCTTCCACAAATTTCTGGAAGAGTTCTTCAACTAAACAAGGTTTAGTATTAAGTAAGAATCTAGTTGTGGCTGATTTATCACTCGTAGAAAGAGCTGCAATAACATGCAAGAAAAAGCACCAGGCTGTAGAGAAAACTCAAGCTACGATTGATGCTGCAACTCTACAAGGCATACCCAGTAATATTGATCTTTTCAAGGTTGGTAACGTTTCGTTTGGTATTCTCTCTTATAGTTCACTTTTGGTTCTTTCCGAGCAATTCTTTTAATGATAGATCTCTTTCAAAGTAGTAATCTACGTAATTATAGAAACTCAAAATGAAACTTGCAGATTGGAATCTACAGATTTCGATTTCAAATCTTGTTGATTGATATTATTACCATTTCTGATAAATTCTAGACACAATTGGTGTTGCCTGATAACATTGGGAATAACCTGAGTTTGAGGAAATTCCACCTGAGAACCATGTAAAGTAATATTTATAATAAAAGAGACTAACAACTCTTAAAAGACTGAACCTACTACTGATGCTTTCTAAAGTTATCATTGGTGCCATCTAAAGATGCAATTTGTTCTTCCCAATCTTACAAAAATGCATTCATCCTCTCGATTTTGAGGTCATTCATCATGCTGACAAGTTTCTTTTTAATCATTCTACCACTCTATTGAATAAATATTCTTTATTTAATGAGAGAAGGACCCTGGTCAAATTAATTCCAAGTCTATTGCCTCGACAGCTGATTTTTGAGGAGTTAGAGAGTTTTATGTGACCACCCTTTTCTGGATTACGTGGACATTCTTTGTTACATGCGATGCTATACGTTGCCACAATGCCACTTGACAATCCTTGCAATTTGTAGTAGAACAAAGATTCCCTTTTCTCTTTCATTTTACTCTCACGATCTAAATAATAACATGCCAAAACTTTTACATTCATCAAGTTTGATATTGCACTGTTCCTTCTACTTGTCCTAATTCTTACGTGATGGTGAATGGCATTTATGACGGATGAATAATAATATACTACCTCTGATCCTAATTATAGGATCTCATTTGTAGGCTATAAACAAGGTCTTATAATTAAAACCGGAGGTAGTAGTTAATTGCAGATTGAGTTCAGTTTATGGCACAGTTTTGTAGAAGCATTAAAATTTCACCTTGACTACGTCCTGGTTACTAGTGCTCCTTTTTGTTCTATTCTTTTAGTAACATCCCGAAATCATAAACTGTTAAACAGAGACATTGTTCTTGTGCAGGAGCTTATGTTTCCTCTGAGCTTAACCGTGAGAAATTTTGAGAAATTAAGGCGCTGGGAGGAGCCACAGATGACTGTTGCATTTCTGGGAGTTGTCTACACGGTAATTTCTAGGTAGATCCTTTCCCCTATTAACTCATGTTTCTTTTGATTGTTATCTTTAGCTCATTTACAACTGCAGTGAGTCTCAAGTTGATGTGAAGATCCATTGACTTATAGGCATTTATTTGCTGAATTTATTTTTTATGGAAAAATGTATTGTTGATAAGAGAAAAACAATACGCTATAAAAGACGAGATATCCTCCCTAAAAAGAAAATTACAGTCTTGCCATCCACAACTTTACATAAGAAGTGAAAAATTGCAGTCTTCCAAAAAGGAAAAATTTATACGAAGTTAATGACTATGATGGCTTTATTGTACAATACCATCTTCATATATTGGAACTGAGACAATGTTATATATGGGATCATGTAAATTGCCCAATATACCTACAACGTTTCTCTCCAATGGGCCCCTATTTTCTCAGAAAATTTAGTTATGACTTCACTCAGTTTTTATTGAGTAGTGTTAAGTTATAATATAGGTTTTGACCTTTCAACTTATAAACAGTATTCACATTGCTCTCTCCATCTTCGATATTCAATAGAGATCTGAAATTTTTGCATTGATATCTTGTTCTGCTGTTTCAAAGATTTGGAGTTTATGAAAGTGAAAATGTGTGCTAAAAGAAATGTCCTGGACACGCTTATCTGTCTACCTGTAGTACCTTTTAACTTGTAACACGAGTTTTTATTGTTTGGCCATGTATGCCTTCCTTACGGAAACTGAGTTCCATTCTCTCTATTTTAACTCGTCAGTAAAAAGTTTCTATTGGGCCGTGATATATATCTTCTTTATGGACTTGCACTGAAGGCATTTTTCATGATGGAACATAGTAATAAAATTCGTTTTTTCAAAATGCACTTCAGTGGTTGATTTTGAGCTAATTGCTTTGGTCAAAGCTGAATGAATTATTTATCCTTGTATGTTACTGTACTCTGAGCTGATGTATATATGTTGATTTTCCCTACCAGAAATTTGCTGTCATATGTTTTTCCCATAACGCTGATGATTTTGGGAGCTGGAATGCTGACAATCAGGGGGCTTAAGGAGCAAGGCCGTCTTGGACGGTCTTTCGGTAAAGTCACAATACGTGATCAGCCTCCATCAAATACCATACAAAAGATAATTGCTGTAAAAGATGCCATGCGTGATGTTGAGAGTTATATGCAGCAAGTGAATGTTGCACTTCTCAAAATGCGTGCTATTTTACTCTCAGGTCATCCACAGGTACAATAATGTGGATAATGGAAAATTATTTATGTCGAACAATGTCTTGCCTCATGATATTGTTTGTTTTGGTGGCTTTTAAAATCCCGTCGTTGATGTACATTCATTTTGACCCTTTTCAGGTGACTACGGAGGTGGCATTGCTACTGTTATCTTCCGCATCTGTTCTCCTCATTATCCCATTTAAGTACATTCTTTCCTTTCTTATCCTGGATCTCTTTACACGAGAGCTTGAGTTCAGGAGAGAAATGGTAAAGAGGTTCATTAGTATGATGAGGGAGCGTTGGCATGCAGTCCCTGCTGCCCCTGTAGTAGTTTTACCATATGAAAATGATGAGTCCAGATCAGGAAGTCCGCTAAAGGAAACTGAGAACCAAGAAAAACCACAAGGAAATCAGAATGTTGTTAAGTCCAGATAGATAGCTGCACCATGATCATGGTTGTTTATAGAATATATGGATGTAATTTTCTATCAATTATTTTGTAAAGCAGAGGACATTTGGGTATTGGCTTGACTTTCTTTGATGAAATGCATGATCTGATCAGTCTTAACTCCAGTTCTGAAAGAGTTCGGTATAGTTTTTAAGTGTTGCTATCAAAATTTCCAGCAAGACATGAGATGATATATCCCAGTAGCACACAGCTCTGTATTTTATGCTTTTGTTGAAGTTTATGGCGCACATATAAAGAAACTTTAAAGTTTGTCTACATGTGATAAGAAAGCAATTTTTTATGAGCAACATCAGCCTTGTTGGATTTTCTTCTCCATACGATCTTATATTAATTCATCCATGGGGAATCAAAATTCTATGAAATGAATTATGCTGTGAGAGTGGAAATTGTTTTTCCAAGGAGATAAAGGATTTCTGGAGCTAACAGATGAGGAATTTCTCTACTCACTTTATTGCTCCACCCCATTTCTTTTCCCACCACAATCTCAGATGAAAGTCTCAGCCTGCAGAAATTGTTCCATTTGATTCAGTATGTTACATTTTCTTTTAATGCTGCTTTTAGGGGATTTAACTATATTTTATGCAAATAGCTTCCCACACGAGGCGTATAGAGTGTTGGTGCCGAGTCTCCACTGGGCAAGTTATTATGACTACTAATTGTTAGATTGCTTCTTCTTCAAATATGTCCACCATATTTTCCTCTGCTTGCCATAGGTAACAAGCTGAAATCAAAAATTTGAAACTCGCTCTGCAATTGATTGAAATAATCTTAGATTGCCAGTGGCCTAGCGCCACAATGGCATCATTAACCTACCTGAAAAGGGCTTGTTGCTCACGTATGTACCATTATTAGCATCTGCACATAGGAGGAGGAAAGGACAACACTCACTATAACCACATATGGTATTATATTGATCATTGATGTACATAAATAAGGAAGACGTTGGAAAAAAAAAAAAAAGAGGAAAAGCAGAAAGAAAACTCAAATGAAGATAGAAGATGAAGTCAACTGGCAGCAGAGTGAAAATGCTGGACCAGTTAGAAGTTCATGACCAGGTTTAGATTGCTAATACAAACTTCAGATTGATAAAATTTAAACTAACTTAACTTCTTTTATCAAGCTAATATAAATTACACACACAGCTATTTATGACTACTATTTCTTGTTTAATTCCCTTATTTCCAATGTCTTGCTTTTATTTATTTTAAGGTGAGTGTTTAATTTTTGTCAGTTCACATTTGCATCATCATCCTTTGCCTGTTTCTTACTTTTCCTGTTCTGAGGAAAAAAAGATTGCGCTTTCGACTTTCATGGGAAAAGTGAAAATATAATGACTTCATTCCGCAAGAGACTCGTCCTTCTTCACGCACGAAAACTGTACTGTTGGTATGTGGTGGATGGTATTTTAATTTGCGAGAAGATAAATCCACTATGCGCACCATTCATTGCTGTGGTGTACGTACGTGCCAGTCAATATGGCAGACCAGATTTTTTTTTAAAATATTGGCAATAGTGTGTCTTGTTTCATTAATTTGTTTATGCATTTGGATTGTTTTGGAAGCTTTACAACACAGCCATTTTCTTAAAAGTAAGAATCTTGGACAACTTACATATGTGAACGCTGTAACTTAGAGTATCATCATGTCATTTTAAAGTTGAAATTAATTTTTGTCAGGTCGAGAGTATTAAGGTTAAACTGTTTCCAACATATGTGCTCTTTGAAATTCAAACTTGTCTTCTCTCTCCTCACAAGAATAAGATCGCTTACCAGCTCAATTATGTACCCACAGCTTGTTGCTAATTCAGTTAAGTTTTAGACCGAAACCAATCTACAACAATATTTTCTAGACTGAATTTATTTAGACATTTGGTTCATATAAAGTCTAAAAGAGTTTATTTTTTTTCATTAGTTTGAAGTTATAAATTTATATTTTGATATATGTGTGACTACTTTATATGACATATAAGATCCAAAAAGAGCATATATGACTTCTTAAATTGGGTGCGGCCATAATGGGTCTCAAAGCTCCACTACAAATGAACTGATGTACTTAAATGAATTGAATCATTCATAAGATAGTATTATATTATATATATATATATATATATAGGGTTAATATAAATTTTGATCCCTCAAATTTGGACCCAATTTGGTATTGGTCCTGAAATTTAAAACGTGTGGTATTGGTCTATCAAATTATGTCCGTTTCAGACCGTTGGTCCCTGGCATCTTGGCACCGTTAAATTCTGCTGACATGGTGTTAACACCATTAAATATAAATTTTGATCCCTCAAATTTGGGACCATTTTGGTATTGGTCCCTAAAATTTAAAACTGATGGTATTGGTCCCTCAAATTATATCTGTTTCTAGCTATTAGTCCCCAATAGCTTTAGGCCCTCCTCTTTTTATATATTTCTGTAGAACCCTCTGCTTTGCTCTTATCTGGTTTCGGCGGCTCTAGTGGCTTACTGGTCGTGCTTGCCTTCTTGTTGGAGTTGCCGATGATGTTCTTGTTACTTCTTCTCAAGCTTCTTACCCTGGTGATGGGCTTCTCTTTTTTCTTGGGAGGTTCATCATCGTCTGTATTAGAAGCAGATGGCTTCAATGGGGGTGGTTTTGTATCTGAAGCTGGCTTCTTCTTCTCATGAACTGTTAAGTCACCCTTTTGGCCAAAGGTAACGGAGAAGGTAGAAGGTTTAGCTGAGAATGCACTGCGTTTCCTCCACACTAATATAGGAGCAGAAGCTTTGTGTTTTGACAAAAGTGAATCCCAGATTGCATAGGGTCTCTTCAACCACAGCCTTCCATTGCTCATGTCACATCATCAAGCTTTAGTTGCCAAGTCAGATGCCACATCATAGGTTAACAAAGTTAGTGCCAACTCAGATGAATTTGATGGCCTAAAGCTATCAGGGACCAACGGCCAAAAACGGATATAATTTGAGGGACCAATACCATTGGTTTTAAATTTCATGGACCAATACCAACATGGCCCCAAATTTGAGGGACCAAAATTTATATTAACCCAAAACTAGGTCATATGCCACCTACATGCCAACTCATTGGTTCATGTCTAGGTCATATGCCACTTATATGTCCAACTCATCGGTTAACGGTGTTAACGCCATGTTAGCAGAATTTAACGGTGTCAAGATGTCAGGGACTAACGGTCTAAAACGGACATAATTTGAGGGACCAATACCTCACGTTTTAAATTTCAGGGACCAATACCAAATTAGGTCCAAATTTGAGAGACCAAAATTTGTATTAACCCATATATATATATATATATATAGACAACTCTTGACAAAAGGCGCAGGGTAATAGAATGGTAGTATATTAATAAAATTGGGTAGATCTTAGTCATTGAATCATCAAATGATTAACATTATTTTAATCAAATGGAATTTCTGTTAGGAAGCTAAACACTCTACACACACACACACACATATATATATTCTATTGCACACTAAGATAAATAATAAAAATAATGCTGGATTGCACATGGCCGTGGCTGTGCCTGGAGTCACGGTAACAATTTGCTTTTGAAGTTATGTTTTTTGTTATTTCATGTGACGATGGAATCATCCAATCATGTACCGTCTGAGTGTGGTCTGCGAGTTGAATAAAAGAAGACTCCTCATGATGCTTTTGACGGTCAACTCAGCGTTCGTGACGCGAAACATAGGTCATAATCCTGGGATGATGGAATTCATGTTCTCGAAAGAGACACTTGCATGCTGAAAAGTTAATAATTGTCTAAAAAGGAACACAAAATTTTCAAGACTATCACTATTATTAGAAAAGGGGGAACCAATTTATAGATAAAATAAATAACTTCCTTAAAAAAAAAATACTTGCTCCTATCTTTAGTATAAAAAAAGTCAATTAATTTGAATAAATTAAAAAAATTAGTTATGTTAGTTTTTTATTGATTATAACTATTATTTGATGAGACCTTTAATATATGTAACTATTACAAAAACCATCATAAAAAAAAAAGATGGATAAATATGTGAAGAGATTCAGGCGTACCTGGAGTATATGATAATCTCAGATAGCCACGTGGAGGTTCAGTTATGGTATTGAACTCGGATTTGGAGACACAGCAAATGCACACTGGTAGAGGAGGAAGAGAGAATAGGAGGGAGGAGTTGAAAATTGATTCACACCCAATTGATTCGTGCGGTAGTTTATTAACTTCAATTTTTGAAAACAAAAACTGCCTCCTCACGGTTTAACCGTTCCCTCCCTGTTTTTGTGTAATTTATGTAAAATGGTGAAATTAACAACTAAATACTCAAATTTCCTATTATTTGCATCAGAGTCCCAATATAAATGGATTTGGGTCCAATCCACCAAGGGTGAACTAGCCCATTTTCCCATATCTCCCACTCATACTTGGTGGATTGGATGTCATGGGTCTAGTCTCTTCGTCTCCCCTCAATTTCATACTTAGTGCTTTACCGTGATCGCGTGGGCATGACGTCTTCACTTGGGTCTCTGTACTAGAAATATTTTTATAGGACCAGCACAAGTCATCCTCTCCTTCGTGTAGCTTGAATTTTAAAGTTATGCCTTAGATGTCCTAGATTTACCTATATACACTTTGTCATGGTAAATATAATCCCTCTCGAGTCAATGTTTGACTCAGATTACCTTCCTCATATGTCTAGTGTTCACACTTACGACAACAAAATGTTATAAGGGACATGTCATAGACACTAGCATAGGTGTGTATATTGCAGTTAATCTTCCTTTCGCCCCAATATTACTTTGATATGAATCAGTCGCTTTCTTGGCATAATACCTTAGATCGCATCTATCATGACCGCAGGACATATGCCAAAGTAGCAGTCACTGAAACATATCTTTGTGATATTGTCAAAGTCAAAGAACACCAATGGGAGGATACTTCCCCCCGGGACTCACACAGCAATGAAGCAGGGATCTTTCACTTGCTTTCCTTTTGTGGTTCTTACAGCACATGTGGTATGAAACACATGCTACGATGTTACTCTTTCACTATAAGAGCGTATGTCATTTTGGACTTATCATTAACACTGTACAGACTTAAGTCTAGACACACTTAGTATCTAAACCCAAATTCTTCAACTCTGCTCACATCTACGATGTCGACGTTGAAGAGTTTGTTATCTGGCTACAGGTATTGTGGAAGTGGGATTCCAAACTTCGATCCAACTTTATTTATGTGGATCTCATCTTGACTTGCTACACTTTAGTCAAGACGACATGAAGTTTATGTTTCTTCCCTACCGTATCAGCATTCTTTGCTGCTTTACTGGTGAACACAAATGTCTCATCTTTACTCGCTCCACCTGAGTGTCAAAGGCAGTTACCCTTGTGAGAGGGCTAACTTTTTTAACCTGTATGACATACTAGACATTGTATACTTTCGGACAAACACATAAAGTGATGACAGAAAAATATAATTTTATTAATGAGGTTTACATATTACACTTTATGTATGCCAAGGGCTTGCACATGTTCTTTAAAAACTTTTTCACCTATTGGCTTTGTCAGAGAATCTGCTACGATACATTTGGTTAAAATGTATTGTACAGTAACAATTTTTTGTGCTATATAATCTCTAACAAAATTACACTTGATGTCAATGTGCTTGGTTTTACTGTGATACTTAGGATCTTTAGTATAGGCTATGGCTGCAGTATTGTCACAATGTATTAACACTGGATTGATACTCTTGTTTTCAAATCCAAGGTGTTCTATAAACCTTTTCAGCCATAAAGCCTCTTGTACTGCTACGGTACATGCCACAAACTTAGCTTTCATTGAATGTAAGGTAATGCACGTTTGCTTCTTGCTACTCCAACATATAGCGCCATTGTTTAGTAAGAAGGCATAACCTGAAGTTGACCTTCGTTCTTCTTCATCTCTGCTTACATCAGCATCGGAGTACCCAACAAGGCACATGTCACTTCCTTCATAGCATAGTGCATAATTAGAAGTGTCCTTTAAGTATCTCAAGATCCTCTTCACTACTTTCCAATGCTTTTCACAGGGGTTAGACTAGAATCTGCTTACCAGTCCCACTGCATAACAGATATCTGGTCTTGTACACATCATTGTGTACATCAAATTGCCAACAGCACTGGCATATGGAACTTTTTCCATCTTCTTTTTGTCAGACTCGATTTTGGGACACATGTTAGGACTTAAGGCCACTCCAGTAGCAACCGGGGTATTCATGGGATTACAGTCTTTCATGTTAAATCACTCAAGAATCTTGTTGATGTAATTCTCTTGTGAAAGAGAGAGGATTCGTTTTGAACGATTTCTTTAGATCTTAACTCCAAGTATATACTCTGCTTCGCCCATATCTTTCACCTCAAAATTCGACGAAAGCCATTCTTTAATAGCCACCACCGAATCTAGACTATTTCTGGCCAATAGTATATCGTCTACATATATGGATAACATGACAAAATTACCCTCAAATTGCTTAATGTAGACGTGGTGGTCTTCCTCTATCATTTGGAAGTCATATGAGATTATTGCTTTGTGAAACCTCAAATACCACTGTCTGGATGATTGTTTCAATCCATAAATAGACCTTTTAAGTGTACAAGCTTTGTTCTCCTTTCCCTTTTCAATGAAACCTAATGGTTGTTCCATATAGATTTTTTCATCCAAATCACTATTCAGGAATGCAATTTTAACATCCATTTGATGAAATTCCAGGTTTAAACTGTTTACTGTTGCCAGAATAAATGTAATAGAGTTGAAACGCACAACAAGTGAGAATGCATCTTCATAATCTATGCCTTCCTGTTGTGTTATGTGTATCCCTTTTCTACTAATCGAGCCTTATATTTGTCAATTGATCCATCCATTTTTCTTTTAATCTTGAGAACTCACTTGTTTCCAATAGCTTTACGCCCTTTTGGAAGATCAAATAACACCCAAACTTGGTTCTTTCTTATTGAGTCCATTTCTTCTTCCATCACTTTCATCCATTCCTCCTTGGCAGGGCTTGACAAGGCTTCTCATACAGAACGAGGCTCATCATCCCCTCCTAGAGTAACTAAGAAAGATTCTCCTTCTATTTGAAAGCGTCTTTTGGGAATACTTTTCCTATTACTCCTTCTGATGGGAGCTATTTGTTTTTCTTTATTTCTTTATTTAGATCTCGGTGTTAACATTTCTTGGCTCCTTCTCAGATTGACACACCTAGACGATTCAGGTTTGTCAATTTGTTTTACACTGTCTTGTTCCTGTGTCTCATAAAGAGAAAGAGTGTGGTCAACATTTCCTCTATTAGGAAATTCAATCTTAATGAATGTTGCATCTCTTGATTCTATTTCAGTCTCTGTTCTATCTTCGTTTTTACCTATGAAAACGTATCCCTTTGATTGTTCAAAGTACCTGATGAAGATATATTTCTTTCCTCTAGGATCCAATTTCCCATACTTGTGGGAACTATCATGGATATACGCCGCTGACCCCCAAGGCCTTAGGATACTCAAATCCAGTTTGTGTTTTGTCCATAACTCTAGGGTGTAGAAGCGACTGATTTTGAGGGCACACGGTTAAGTATGAAGGTTGCCGTTAATAAAGCATCACCCCAATATGAAATTGGTAGGTTTGCTTGGCCCATCATAGACCTAACCATGTCCAAAAGAGTTCTATTTCTTCTTCTGGCAACTCCATTTTGTTGTGGAGTGCCAGAGATAGTCAGTTGTCTAATTATCCCTTTCTCTTCACAAAGCTGTTTGAATTATTCAGATAAATATTCACAATCTCGATCAGTATGTAATGCTTTAATTTTATTGTCCACTTGATTCTCTACCTCTTTTATGTATCGTCTAAAACACTCAAGAGCTTCAGACTTATGCGAGATCAAATAGACATGACCACATCGTGAAAAATCATCAATGAAGGTAATAAAATACCAAGCTCTGTGTCTCGTCCTCACACTCATTGGACCGCATATATCAAAATAGATTAATTGTAATGGATTTTCAGCTCTTGTTTCCTTACCAAAAGGCTTTCTTATTGCCTTACCAGCTAGACAATTCTCACATAGAGACATTTCCATATTCGGAACGGCACCTAACAACCCTTCTTTGGCTAATTTAATCATTCTATTTTGATTAATATGTCCTAGTCTAGCATGTCAGGTGTTTATGTCAACATTACTTGAAGAAATAACATTTATTACTATTAAAATCACTAACAATATCCAAAACAAAAAACTTTTTAAACAAGAGAGCTGAACCATAAAGGACTGAGTTGCTTAAAATGTCTGCAACTTTACCATGAAAGTTTACATCAAACCCAAACTCTAAAAAACATAAAACAGAAACCAAGTTTCTCATGATGTCGGGAGCATAAAGTACATCATGGAATATTAAGGTCTTCCCACCATGCAAAGTAAATTTGTAGGTGCCCAAATCTTTAACCTCGATCCTCGTGTTGTTCCCAATGTAAAGCCACTTGCTTTGATACGACAACCAGCGGTACTCGATAAAGGATCCTTGAACCCCGTTTACGTGGTTTGTGGAGCCTGAGTCTATAATCCAAGAAGAAGAAATAGGTTCTGTTAGAAAAACAGTACTAGAAACATATGAAACATGTGAATTCACATAATTCACTAATACCTTTTCGCTCTCAGTCTGTTTTTATTAGTCACGTGCAAAATAGCCCATTCTCTAGCAGGCAAAGCATTTGACCTTCTTTAGGTCTAGCTTTTTCTTCCTACCTTTCTTTCCCTTCTTCTTGAATTGCTTCTTTCCTTTTTTGGGTTGGGGACCACCTTTCTTCCTTTTCTTTTGGAACTTCTTGCCCTTCTTGGAATCAGGCCTTGATTGGAAAGTGCCAACATCCTCAATGTAATAAAATTGTCCAGAGGACTTGTAAGCCTCTAAACATTCATCCTCCAGCTCCAAGTACTTAGCTACATTGTTAAAAGTAACGATGTTTTCATTATGGGTCAGATTAACCTTCATATGCTCCCAGCTAGCAGGGAGCGATCTGATAATAGCCTGTACCTGCTGTTCATCAAAGAGAACATGTCCAGCTTCCTTAAGTTCTCATATCATGTTGGCCATCTCTATCAAATGTTGCTTCATAGGATTGTTTGGCTTAAGTTTGTAGGTATCAAACTTAATTGTTAACCTCCTAAGTTTAGTAGTAGAAATACCACCAAACTTATCCTTCAATGCTATCCACATAGCTTGTGTAGTTTTTTGCCACTCAAATTTGCATATTATGTCATCAGCCATTGCACTCAGAAGCGTGATTCTTGCTATGCTGTTTTTCTTCTTCCAAACTTGGTAAGCCTCTTGGTCTCTTCTATGTTGGGTCGTATTCCCTGCTTCAGGTTCGACCATTACAGTGGTTAAAGGTTCAACAACATCTTGTTCCTCCAATATGTATGGGACCTTTCGGTGCCATATGTCCAAGTTATCTCTGTTAAGATTTTCCTCTTTATTAAGCTCAGCAATTATGTTCTTGGTTGCCATTTTTAGTTTTGTGAAAAATTTATCCCACATTATTCTACGTTCTCTCTAAAAGAGAGACGTACCATAGAACATTTCAGTTATATAGCACGGTGAAATATACAATATCATGTACTTATAATGTTCTTGATCAGAAAATAATAACACTGCAAAATCCATGATCAAAAGCATACATTTATATCTCCAATCACACAGATGCAAGCAATAATCATTATGCTCTATCAAGAATTCTATATAAGTACTTCTGTGACTCTTAGAAGTCTCATCTCCTAAAAGCCCCCACTTATAAAAAGTATACAAACATTATTCACAAATAATCATTCAATGATAATTTAAGTAATTTCATTAAATAAAATAAGACACATAGTCTGTTTACAATGCATGAAACCAAAAACTTAATGTAACAAACACTAATAAAGCAAATAAAATATTATATCATTTGATATGAACATGAAGGTAATCAAGCATTACTTTCCTCATTTTCCTAAGTTTGTGCATTTTGGTCATAAAGGAGGATACTAATTCTATAGCCCAAATCCAGTAAGACTTTCTTATGGGTTTGCCTTTAGGTCCTCCTCTAACCCTTATTACTCTTATATATTCTTTTTTTTTTTATACAATTACTCTTATATATTCTATTATGACTTTAAGGTAGAATTCGGTATTCTTCTTATCGGTCATGTATTGGATGCAACTGGCGAGCACGCCATTGATACCTTTTATGTTTGTTAGTTTGGCTGCATCTCTTTCATCTATACTCATAGCTAAAGCAGGGGTACAGGGTTGATTCACCTCTTCTCCTTCCTCAACTTCAGTTATATCGGGAAGATCAAGTGAATCTTTAAAGACCAAGTGAGGTTCGGCACGGAGAGGTTCAATGGGGAATAAAGTTTCCGACTCAGGTCCAAAATCCATTAACTCCTTCGGGTCTTCTTGAGGAACTTCTTCAGGGTCCTTCTCAGGATCCTCATCCTCAGGTTCATATTCTAGAACTCCATTGTCCATGTATGAGTATTCCAATGAACCATATTCGATACTTTTAGTGCAACCAGAAGCCTCTTAGCTTATTTTCACCTAGAACAAAATAATATAAATTATTTTGAATATTCTAGAATTTTTATTCTTATAAAAATACTAAAAAATGCACTAAAATACTCACAAATAGATCCTTAATTGTCTCAAAAATTAGCAAATTATATATCAAAATGAAGATCTTGATTTTAGGGATTTTTAGAGACAAACCCCACCTCAAACGGAGCTCCCACACGCCTACACATGCCTCAGGAAAAATAAATACTAAGAAAATGAAAAAAAATTTGAATCCCAGTCATGCTATTAGCTCGTGAACTCCATGCCCTGCCATGCAGCCTGCCGCTGGTGACACGTGCTACGCCGGCTGTAAAACCCTTAACCAATAAATCATAAAAACCACTACTATGGTAGAAAAGGAAATCTGTTAAAATGAACTACCATAGTAGAAAGAAATTGCCTAACTTTAGAAATTAGCATTTAAACTCGGTTCAAATTCGAACTCAGTTGCATGCAACTAAAAAAATCGTTCATTGACATCTACTGGGCCTCCGAGCCTCCGGCCCGGGTAACAACATACATCACATCAGCCCATCCAAAATGGTTTCCCAACAACGTAAATCAAAGTTCCACAACCAATAGAAATGGCCTCCGGCCAACCAAAATAAGGAGATAACATTCTCTCCAGTTTACAACAAGGTCGGGTAATCAAAATATTTCAGAAAGCAGTCCTAAATGTGGCAATATATACTAGCCATACATATACAAGTGCTAGAGGCCTAAAGCTAACCAAGCTCAAGCCTCTACGTCTCTTCCCGATGGCCCACGCCCGGAACCTTCACCTGAAAACATTGTAAACCACGGGGTGAGACAAACGTCCCAGTAACCAACCTTTCCAATTCAAGGTACTACTAAATAGGTGCTTGTGAGGTGTCAAGTGGGGCAGTTCACAAGTCATATTATAAATGATAGCCACAATAAATCATGCAGGTACAATGATGCAATCCCATCAACCATATCCCTCACTTTGGGGGATTTTCAAGAGCCGAACCCAGCCTATCCCTCACTATGGGGGACGTAAGGAGCCATAAAAGGCCTATCCCTCACTCTGGGGGACGTACTGAGCCAACCATCATGCATTAATGGAGGCCTTACCACGTGGTAGTAACTATCAAAAACTCTCACCAATTCCCAATTCATGCATCATGCTCAAACCATAATCAAATAGTAATTGAACATTTTATAATTAACTTCTTTCAGTGGCATATCTTTCACAATTCCAAGATTTATGCATCATCAATCAAAATCCCACAAGACGGTTTTCCTTTTTATATATACAACATACAATTTGAATATAATTGTTACTCGGAGCACAAAACATAAATTTACTCACAATACCACAGAAGCAAGTACTAAGGATTGGAAAGTGGTTACCTCTCGCCTGAGCAAGGAATAACAAACCAACAATGTGGCCCCGTGCACCAACAAGACTCACAACCGGTCTACACAAGCACACAAACACACAACCATCATGTATTAGCTTTCAAACTAATAATGTGGCCAAAACAACATTTAGGGACACAAAATTCCTATCTCCAATCAAACTCTACCCAACTCAAAGGGTATAACCATCAAAACAACACTCTAAAGTCATAAAATCCATTTAAAACCTTAATTCCTTTCTAAACATCAATTAAAACTCATAACCTCAAGGACCCACTATAGGAATTCCACCTCCAAACATCCCATTTGAACAATTGAAGTCTTAACAACAATCTAAACCGATTAAACATCCAATTTAACCCTCCTTAACATAACCCAATTCACAAAACTCAAAATCAACCTCTACATTATCATCCTCAATCACAAACCTCCCAATCTCATAAACCCTAGCTTCAAAAACTCAAGGTTCTCCAAATCCAAGAAAATTACACCGATTAAATACTTAGACTAACCCAAAGCAATCAATTAAACTCGAAACAATCGGTCAAAAACCTCAATTTCATCACAACCTAGAAAACTCTAGGGTTCCACCAAAAATCCTCAGAAATTCCAAGAAAGAAAGTAGATTAGAGGTTAAAATCACTTACTTGAGGTAATGGATCCTTAGAAATGTCTTTCCCAAGCCTCAACACCGAAACTCTAGCAGAGCTCCTCTCTCCTCCTTCAGATTTTCTAATGTTCACACAACTGAACCCTCCAGCATCTATATAGATTCGACACCTTTCGCCGTGGCGAACCCATATCTTCGCCTCGGCGAACTAATCCCGAGAGGGATTACTTGCTTGAAAACCCGACTTCACCGCGGCGAAAACTTCCCGAGAGGAAACTCTCGCTCGCCCAGAAAATCTTCGCCGCGGCATGTCCTAACCTTCGCCGCGGCGAAACCTTCCCGAAAGGATACTCTCCCCTGGAACTCCCGGTGCGCCGCGGCGAACATACCATGAAAGGGGTCTGTTCACCTATTCCTCCAACACACCTCAAATCCAACCCAAACACCAAGATCAACATTAAATCGCTAATCTATCCTCAAAATCAACCAAAAAGAGGCTATTAAAACCTGATAAAACTTAAGATGTTACACCGGTGGCCTCCACGCGCCACCACTTCTCAGGTGGTGGTGTCTACATGTCGAGGAGGCATGCCACGTGGCGGTACACGCCACATGGCAGTTTTGCCCCTTTTTTTAATTCACCTCTTTTTAAGGATGGACTGATTTTTTTTTTAAAAAAATTTCTTTAATATATATATGGGTTGGACCGGTGACCGGTTGGGCTCGGTCCAGCTTTGGCCCAACCAGTTCCCTCCACCCCCTTTTTTAAATAAAAAGCTTTTTTTTTGGCAATGATCAAAATGACGCCGTTTTGATCACTATTCATCATCTTCAACCTCTAGCCAAGTCGACCCAACCTGGCTGGAGTGAATAGTTCGTCAGACTCGAAAAATTCTCTCCTCCGTATCTTGGCTGTCCGGTGTCTGTTTTTCGCGCATTTTATTTTATCGTTTTCTTTGTTTTTCATCCTCTACACAATGGGTGAAGCCTAAAAACTTGATTTTAAGCAAACCCAAAATGAAAAACCAACGGCCGAAAACGATTATTACGTAAAATGATTTTCATATAGGCAGAGAATCTACCCAACATGTCTAATCACAAATATAAGACACAAAAACTATCATACTGAAAGTAAAATGAAGGATTTGCATAATATTTATTAAAGCAAATCTCATAAGTGTTGCACCGCATGAACACAGGAACATAAGGACAAATAAAACCACAGGCCACAGAATGACAGCAACTGAAAAATAAAGGAGGCTTTAATACCATTGAAGAGATTCAGGCGTACCTGGAGTGTATGATAATCTCAGATAGCCACGTGGAGGTTCGGTTACGGTATTGAACTCGAATCTGAAGACACAGCAAATGCACACTGGTAGAGGAGGAAGAGAGAATAGGAGGGAGGAGTTGAAAACTGATTCACACCCAACTAATTCGTGCGGTAGTTTATTAACTTCAATTTTGAAAACAAAAACTGCCTCCTCACAGTTTAACCATTCCCTCCTGTTTTTGTGTAATTTATGTAAAATGGTAAAATTCACAACTGAAGACCCAAATTTCCTATTATTTGCATCAAAGTCCTAATATAAATGGGTTTGGGTCCAATCCACTAAGGATGGACTGGCCCATTTTCTTACAATATGAGAAACAAAAATGAATTTAAATCTTATATTTACAATCAAATTGAATGTTAAACTAACTTTTATATTAAACACAAGGGGTAGTATAAAAGTAATTAGTACAATAACTAGCTACTCTCTCGGCTCTTTTTTATAAAAGCCTGATAACTAAATCATGCCGTTTAAAAAAATTAAAATTAGTTAAAAATATTAAATATCTAAAAAAAGAACTTTTTTTCTTCAATATACCTTTATTTATGAGGGGATAAGTAAGAAAGAAAATTAAGTAATAATGAGAGAAAGTATAAAAGAGAAGATAATATGCTAAGTTATCAACCTTTTAATTAATATAATATATAAAATTAATTAGAGACAAAAAAATAATAAAAACAAGATAATTTAAATTTCAGGCTTTTATAAAATAAACAGAAGGAAATAATATTAGAGAATCACGATCATGGATCATAGAGTACAAAGACAAAAGGTGAGAATTAATCAGAGAGAGACCTTTCTATTTGCATGCTGTCCTACGCCATCCAGGTACAGCCTCCGCATTGGAAGACGGCTGCTCTCCTCTACCTTTTTTTTTTTTTTGGCCTTATCCCTTTCATCATTGTTGGATCAGTATGGTTTAGATTTAATGTGTTTTTTCTCAAAAAAAATACTATATCTCATTTTAAATATAAAATCTAATTTATATTTTTTTAAATAAGATTATAATATTTTTAAAAAAAATTAAATCTAGATCATTGAGATTTGATCCAATGATCATAAAAGAAATTCTTCGGTGAATCAAGAATTCCAGGTACGATATGGTCTAACCAATACAAAAATGACGAGTACAACTCATGGGTCCTTTGCATCCCGCTCTTTTTCCCCCCCTCAACTCTCTTGCCTTTCAGCTTTCTTCGTTGTTCACATACCCTTCTTTTCCATTCCTCCAAGATACTTTAGTTGGATTCATCTAGTCCAATTTATTCTCTCTATACCCAAAAATAAGATTTGTTTGAATAATAAAATCATATTATTATAATAGTTTTATAATAGCTTTTATCCATTATTTCATTTAGATAATGTATAAAAAGAAATTATAATAAATATATTAAAATTTATCAAAAATAAATCTATATATACTACAAAGGCATATGAACGGCACAAATTTTTAAAAAATACATATTTAATAAAATTTTATTATTAATAAATTTTCTTTTAGGTTAAAAATATATAATATATATGATTTTATTCTCTCTCATATAATTTCAATATTATTATACATAATATGTTATTAAAGGTAATTTTGTTATTATGTTTTTTTTTGTATTTCATTATTATATATAATGTATTTAAAAAGAATATGAATGTAAGTTGGGAGAGAATGGGCAAGAGGGATGTGTGAAGTGTGAAGAGGGAGCGGGGTAAGAAGAAGAGAGCAGTAATAGGACCCATGGGCTGTAACTTGTCAAGTTTATATTGGTCCGACCATATGTTACGTGGCACTCCTTCATCCAGAAATTTCTGTGACAATGAAAGGCGTAGTGGAGGTGCAGCATATATAGAGAAGCCAATCTCATGTTTTTAAAAATATTTTTACGGTTTATAAAACAAATATATAAAAGAATTTGTTTCATTTTACAGAAAAATTTTGAGGGTTACTGGACACCTTTTAAATTTCAGTCTCAGTTCTTATCGATTTCAGGCCAAGCCCATTCAGAACAGTACGATGAATTTGTCCGTAAATACGGCCTCCTCGGACGCCCTCTGCCCTCACACAACCATCCCACTTGTATGTAGATGCCTTATCTGAGCAAAAACTACGCTATAAAAAGAAACAAATAATAATATTCTATTGCGCACTGAAAGATATGGGGCAGACAAATTAAATAATAAAAAATCATGCCCCCCTTCGCCCCAAAAAAAACAAGTCATACGCGGGGAATAGCCAATTGAGCGTGCGAGTCGCACAAGACTTGGAATAATGCTTTTGACGACTTGTCATGAAACATAGGCGGGTAATTGTTACCTAGAAGAGAAGACTATCATTAATTAATGATAGTTGGTGGGGAGCAGTATCAGATGCCAGATTCGGTCCCACGTCATGCCCGTACAGCCTTAGCTTCCATCCCATTATGAAGTTTCAAGCCTTTCGGCTCACCGACTTCAGGCCGGGCCCATTCATGACGATACGATGAGCCTGTCCATAAATGCAGCCTCCACGGAGACTAATACTCTTCTGATCCTATTTATAAAATATTTTTAGTATATTTCATACAAATTATAAAAAATTTTAAATTTTATTAATTCTGATTTAAAATTTAATGACTTCACAATTTTATTCCTATTTAATATATATTATACCTCATATAAACAAAATCAACACAATAATAAATAAGAGGTAAAATTATATATCCATATAAAAAATTTCTCTCAGTACTCTATAAATAGGATCAAAAATACCTTCTCTCTCTGTCTTATAAATAGGACCAGAGGAGTACAGACTTTGGATTGATAAAATTTAAACTAACTTTTCTTCTCTTGTCATGGCCAATACAAGCTACAAACACAGACACATAGCTACTTATAACTACTGGCTTCTTCCTATTTAATTCCTTCATTTCCAATGTCTTACTTTTATTTATTGTAAGCTGCGCGTCTAATTTTTTGTCACTGTATTCGAAACGGGAATGGGGGGTGGTTCACATTTGCATCATCATCCTTTGCCTGTTTCTTACTTTTCCTGTCCAGAGGGAAAAAGACGTGGGTTTCAACTTCCATGGGAGAAGTGAAAATATAATATGACTTCATTCCGCAAGAGACTTGTCCTTCTTCACGCACCAAAACTGTAGTGTTGATATGTTAATCAAATGGAATTTCTGTTAGGAAGCAAAATACTCTATATATATATAAAAAAAAAAAAGTAATATTCTATGGCACACTGAATAAATAATACCACTTCGATCCTTAATATATGATTTAACTGGAAAGTTGTAACTCAATATCTGTGATGCGAAACATAGGTAATAGTCCTGAGATGTTGGAATTCATGTTCTCGAAAAAGACACTTGCATGCTGAAAAGTTAATAATTGTTTAAAAAGGAACACAAAATTTTCAAGGCTATCATTATTATTACAAAAAGGGGAAACCAATGTATAGATAAAAAAAATACTTGTTCATATTTTTAATATAAGAGCTAGTCAATTAATTTAAATAAATTTTGGCCAAAAAATTAATTTGAATAAATTAAAATAAATTAGTTAAATTAGTTATTTGTAATAAATATGTATTATCTTTTCTAAAATAGCATTGCTAATTATATGTATTAATTTTTTAATAAAAATAATTTTATTAAAAACTAAGTAAACGATACATAAAAAAAGTTTAACAGCTGACATATTAGGGAAGGTGACTGTGAAGCCCAATAGTAAAATGTAGCAAAGAAAACAAATCTATATGAAGAAGCATTAAACACAAAGTAAAAACATAGAAGTAGTGGGGTGCAAAAAGAGGCTTGGATGCAATAATAGGTCCACATTTTAACCATCTAATTATATGTAGTAATTACAACTACTATTTAATTTGATGAAACATTCAATATGTGTAACTACTATAAGACTACTTTAAAAAAATAGATAAATATAAAAAATAAAGTAAATTAAATTCTTATATTTAAAATCAAATTAAAGTTTAAATAAAATAAATTAAAATTTTATATTTAAAATTAAATAGTAGGCTCGTAGTACAGAGACAAAAGGTGAGAATTAATCAGAGAAGTCTCTAGGATCTTTCTATTTGCAGGCTGTCCGACGCCATCCACGTGCAGCCTCCGCATAGGAGCACGCCTCTTCTCCTCTGCCGGTCTTTTTCCCCCCTCTTTTCCTTTATTCCTTTCTTAATGGTTTAATTTAATGTTTAAAAAAAAAAACCACATCTAGTTTTAAATATAAAGTTTAGTTTGTAGTTTAATTTGTATTTAAAACTAGATTTTATATTTAAAACCTATTAATTAACAGTTCAGATGTATTATTGTATTTTTTAAATAAAATTATAATCTAAAAAAATTAAACCTGGATCATCAAGATTTGATCCGTGACAATGAATAAAAAGGGTAGAGGAGGAGTGGAGGCGGTGAAGGGTAGACGAGAAAAGCCGAACTCCTCAGCGTACGGCCTAAGCCTCCATCCCACTTTGAGGTTTCTAGGCTTGGGGCTCACCAACTTCAGGCCCGGCCCATTCATAATAATACGATGTATCTGGCCATATATACGCCCCCCTTACCCCCTCTGCCCTCACGCATCCATCCCCCTCCAAGCCAAAGCTTTTTCCGTTCATCAATCTTCTTGTTTCTGCGTTTTCCCACGAACACGATGAAGCTTTCAGCATTCTTAATGTACTACCTAGTGGACCAACCTGCCATTCAGAACTTCACATGGATTCGCAACGAAACCCCAGCTTCATCTTTTCAGTTTCCCCTCATCACCGATGCCTGTTACTTATTTATCATCTTCCTCCTCACTCGTGTCTTTCGCCTCAGGCTTCCTCCGCCCATCCTCAAACCTATCACCGCCGTCTATAACACTGTCATTCTCCTCCTCTCCTTCATCATGGCCCTCGGTTGCACCCTGTCCACCGTGTCCAATGCACCTGACCTCCACTGGATCATCTGCTTCCCGCCCAACACCCCACCGTCCGGCCCCGTCTTCTTCTGGGCCTACATCTTCTACCTCTCCAAGATCCTCGAATTCGTCGACACTCTCCTGATCCTCTTGTCAGACTCCGCCCAACGCCTCACCCTCCTCCACGTGTCCCACCACGCCGTCGTGGTCGACATGTGCTACGTTTGGCTCTGGACGTCTCAGTCGCTGTTCCCGGTGGTGCTCGTGACCAACGCCTCCGTGCACGTGCTGATGTACACCTACTACTTATTGTGCGTACTCGGGGTTCGTCCCAAGTGGAAGAAGTTGGTGACGGAGTGCCAGATCGCTCAGTTCCGAGCCAGCTTCGGCGCTTTGGCGCTCATGCTGGGGTACCACTTTTTCGGGCCAGGTTGCTCCGGAGTTTGGGGTTGGATCCTCAACGTCTTCTTCTATGCTTGGCTTCTGTTCCACTTTCTGAACTTCCGTGAGCAGGCATACAAGTCGAAGTCCGAGTAGAAAGCCAGCAGCCATCTGTGGTGCAGTAGTGGCTTCATGTTCGCTGTTTTCTGTATTTTTCTCTTTATTTTCTCTTTTACTCTTATGTTTGCATCTATGGTATATATGTTTATGTAATGGCTTATATAAGTAATGTGATACATACATACATACAGATATATATACGTATTGTGGATTTTATTATATGTATGCTTTGATACGTTGATTCTAGCATTTGAATCATCTATATCTCTTTGCAGTACTTTTGCGTAGTGTTATTCCATATTTAAAGCAGGATATATAGCATAATTTATATTCTTTTAACTTTTAGGACCCATTTGATTTAATGCCCCCAATGCTTGTTTTATATATATATATATATATAGACACACAAACACTAACTACATAATTTGACGATGGTAAATGTGCGTGCGTTATTGTACAAAGTCAAAGCAGAATCATGTAAGCATGATTATATAACCTAGAGCTAACAACTCTATGGCAAGACTATCTTGCCATAGATGTCCCTAGCTTTGAAGGGAATTATTACATCTTTGATCATGCTCCACCTTTCTTCTAGTTGAGATGGATGGTGATGAAGGAAGCCAATCCCTATCTGCTGTAGTTTTGTAGTTTTTTTTTTTTCTTTCTCTTCTGGAGTTAATGGTATTTTGTTTCTACTAAAAAAAGGTTGTTTGTGGATTGGAAAAAATTCCATGATTATATAATATCTAAAAAGTATGATTTCTGCAATTTGGATGCACCCACAGTCATCATTGTATAGACCTTTGTCGTGCCTCTCTCTTCGCAAAACAATCTCCTCCATCCATTTACATAAGATGGTAAAAATGTCGACATTTGTCTTCCCATAGAAAAAATCTTAATTTAAATTCTGGTATTTCAATTTGAACTCATATTGTGTGTGTATTTATTTATTTGTTTATGGAGATTAGCGAAGAGAGAGAAGGTGCAGGCAGCAATATAATGATGGAGAACATATATAGGAATTAATTCTGCTTTTGCTTCTAGGGATATAGGGCCACTAAGCAGATTTGCCTACATATCTTGGCGAGTAAGAAAACTTAATTTAAATTGTGCAAAAAAATTAAGAGAATAAACCTGAAAAGAAAATATTAATATAATCCCTGTTCCTCAATTTAGTTTTTTTTAATACCTTAATGAGCCTCATACGTGGGAATCGATCCTCTCTATTTTGGTGTGACCCACACAGGAATAATCAACTTGTGGGGTGAAGATAACGCTGGAATCGGAATCCAAAACCTTGAATGGTTGACTGTTAAGCAATATACTACCACTTGTAGCATGGTCAATCTCAAGTTATAGCTAGAGAAATGGTAAGCTTATGCTACGGGAACATATTCCATGCTCATCGCAATGTGGACCATTCAGATCGATTTTGGATGATCCATATTGAATTTAATTTTTTTTATATTTCAATTAATTTTTTTAATAGATACAAAATTTAAAATAAATACAATCTTATAACTGACACTTCTTTAAAAATTAAATTTATTATTAAAAAATTTGTATATTAAAAATTTTAAATCCAAACAATCCATATCAGATTTTGGATGGTTTGAATTGTATTACAATGATGAGCACTAAATAAGGACCCCATATACAACAATAGAAACAAAATATCAATAGTGAGTTGCCAAAATAACAATTATTTATAATTAAAGTAATCCTTTATTTGCAAATTTTATTTGACCCAACACGCCTATCATCATGGTCCCTCCCATAATATATATATATATATATATATATAATAACAACGATGTTGCCCCGTCACATCCATTTCGAGTTTTTTTTTTTTTTTTTTTTGCGCGTGATATCCATTTCGTGTTTAGATGTCCACTCATACATATATTTAGTGGCACCACAATCATTTTAAGAATCAAGAGATCATATATGGTAACCTAATTAGGGCATGCAATGCAGGGATCTTTGTTCCAAAGGCCAAAATTAATCTGCCCTTTTCCACCACAATAACCATATATCTTCTCGAAGCAAGTGCATGCGACGCGTATAGGGAATATTGTTGCATGATTTTCTCACTAGATTAATCAACCAACCAAAGTAGCACGAGTTTTCATGATTAACCAGAATATAAATCATCAAACATATATGTATTACAACAACAAAAAAATCAACCAACAAAAATCCAAAATAATATAATTTTGGGTTATTAATTATTTTTTTAAGAAATAAAAGGGTTCAGACCAGTTTTCCATAGATTTTTCCCCCGTTTTAATTAGGGTATTTTGAACGGGATACACGGCCTGGTCAGTCTGTTTCAGAAGAAACTGGTTTATTTTCTAACTAAAGAAATGAAAAAATAAACGCATTGGAAATCTGGTGCAGTCTGTCCGTTGGAAATTAATTAGGAAAAACTACAATCAAGTCCAAAGAAAAAAATAATTACTCCCTCCGATCCTAAATACAAAATGTACATTACACTACAAGATGAGTCTTATATCTACGACTGGAGGAGTACTAAAAAAATTTCGTAACAACCTAAACAGCTTATAATGTGAAAAATAACAATTTTTAAGACTTGTTTTGTAATTTTTTTGTCTTTTAAGCGGTCTGATTATAATTCTCCCAATTAATTAATTAATTAATAAGGTGTGGTCGCTAAGTGGAACATGAAAGCAGAATGCAAGTTGGTGATCTGAACCTAAGCCTGATCTTCAAATTCTATTCGATCTGGGGTATCTAGATTAGCATTTAATTTTGATAGTAATTTTACAAAATTTAGATAAGTATATGAGAAGAGGTTTATCCTACTTTATAAAAAAGCTTTTTTCTTTTTAAGTGCTTCTAAGGTTTTGAAACACCCCTTTAATATTTTCTTTGCTTATAGGTACTTTCATTTTCTTCTTCTCCCCTCGTCATAAATAGAAAATAGTTGCCATAAATAGTTACATGCATGTGCATGTGAGATAGAACAAATTAAATTACATATACATATATATATATATATAAGTGAAAAGGAAAGGGAGGATAAGGTATAAAACTAGTCAATTGAGAAATATGATTACGCCTTAGAATATTTCAAATTATCTCAAATATTATTTTGGAAATTGTTTTCTAAAAAAAATAATAAAAGAAGCTCTATTTTAAATCTTGGAACATTCCAAATTTATTCCACGGAAGCACACGAGCAAAGACGGGGTAAAAGATTCGATGATTTGACCACTGGCCCCATGGCCCACGCATAAAATATCATGGCCACATCCGAATGTGATAAGTCATAGAGAAGGGAATTTTCCCTGACCTAGGATATAATATTTAATTTATATATATATATATATATATATATATATATGCATGGGGCCAGTGCACATCATTTGCCCACGTGGGAGTATCTAAGTGGAGATTTTTCAAACTACGAACAATACAATACTGACTTTGTTACAGAGTTCAGATAATAAGAAGAGAAAATCCCATATAAATACCATTTGAATTTTGGAATTTCAGATTAGTCATTCTAGTTTCACAAAGAACAAATAGGTCTACAAGTATTGAATTGGGATTTACAAATTTTAAAAAATTATCTCAATACCCTTTTTCTTATCCTTTTTTGTCTTCTCTTTCACTTTATGTTCAGAGAGCTATTTTCTCTTTCTTCAGGTTCTCTTCTTCTTTGAAGGGTGGCAGAACTGGAGGCTATGCATGAACTGTCAAAGGGTTCAATGAAGAAGAAGAAGATGTGGTATCTCCTACGACGTTCTGGTATGCTCCTAATAAATATTTCATTATACTTGGGGTTTGAGACTTGATACCTCCTGTCTTTCGTCTTCCCTTCTCAATCTCATCACCAACACTATAAGGGGGGAGAGAGAAATAAAGTTTAGAGAAGAAGCAGAAAAAAAACAGGGAAGAGACAGAGAGAAGAAGAGAGGGAGTGAACATGTGGGATTACGTAAGTGAGTAAAAGTTGATAGTGAGATTTGGGTTGTTCATTTTTGTGACTGTTTCATGGTGAAATAGGGACAGGATTATTGGACTTAAGGGTTTATATTTAGTATTTGGTGAATGATGTAGCAAAAATTAGAAAATGGTGGCAAGGAATTACGTAATGTAACTGCTGTCATGTGCCTGCTGGTTTTTGCTAAATACCATTATTCGAATGGTATATTTCATTACACATGTAGTTAATTATGAAAGTTAATGGTTCGATGTTTACTACAATGTACTTCAGGTGCATGTCTACTAAATGGTTTATTTATGCTTACAAGTTACTCATTCGGTGAAAACAAATTTACAAATCCATTGAAGAAATGGTTACTTTTATTATGAAAGTTATAAATCCCACTATATGTTTTGTAAAATTCAATATGAAATTTTATTGGTGGTCAAAAATAGGTTACCTATCTCCCAAAAATACGTTGCAAAATCTATTAACAAAGTGGTCATTTTCACTACAAAAGTTATAAATCCTAGTATATGTTTTGTAAAATTTAGCATGAAATTTGTTGGTTTTTAGAAACAAGTTGCCCATCTCCTAAAAACAGGTTGCAAAACCTATTAAAGAAGTGGTCATTTTCACTATTAAAATTGTAAATCCCACTATGTGTTTTGTAAAATTCAGAGTGGAATTTTATTAGTTTTTAGAAAAAAGTGGCTCATCCCCTGAAAACAAGTTGCAAAACCCATTGAAAAAATGGTTATTTTCACTACGAAAGTTGTAGATCCCACTATGTGTTTTTTCAAATTTAGCATAGAATTTTATTGGTTTATAGAGACAAGTTGTCCATTTCCTGAAAACATATTGCAAAACTCATTAATAAAGTGGTCACTTTCACTATAAAAGTTGTAAATCCCAGTATGTGTTTTGTAAAATTCAGGGCAAATGGTTTAATAATACTAGAAAATCAGGCAGCTTCATATTCTTTGAAAACAGTTTTATGCAAAGAACAGAGACAGAACCAGAAAGAGAAATGCTAGACAATAATATTTTTAGCTTTAGGGACCCATCGAAAATGCTTTATGAAGAATAATATTCAAGCTTCCTATTTGTTTATCACAATTAGCATTACTTCAGCGACCTCCTCGACAGCTGCAATCGCAGGGAGTACTAGTTATTTCAGACAGGGCAATGTACTTCAACGATGGTAACCAACTTCAGCGACGGCGATCACTGTACTCCTACGACGAGAGCAATGTGATTTCAAAGAACCCTTTTCGGTGACTGGAGGAACTTGGATTTAGTTTTCCTTTGGGTTTCATTATAATGAAGGTAGCTTTTAAAAGCATTTGTGAAGTGATTAACAACTTTCAAAATGAATATACCAATTTCCATAATGTGTTTCACAATTTCTTTATTTATAACCATTTCTAATCTATTTGTATATAATTTTACTAAATATATAATGAGAATAACAACTTATGAAATAAAAAGAATCACAACTCGTGTAACGAAAGTTGCCATTCACATTAGGGGATTTGCAACTTGTTTATTTGCAAAATGAAAGTGACCATTTATGTAATAAGTTTTGCAACCTATTTTAATCAACGTGTTATGTGAAAATATTCAACTGTTTTTTTTTTTGTCTTACTCTAGGGGCGTATTAGTCATTTTATCAAAATCTGCAAATTCCAAATTCATGCCTCTTGTCCATTTGATTATTTCATTTATTTGGATCACCTTTTTATCTTTTTCAATTTCAATGAGTATTTTTTTGTCATTTTCCCTATTAAGAATGTGTTTAATACTTCATATAAAAACTGATTATATTATAAGTTAATAGAATATGTTATGGAATTATCACTTATTTCGAGCCCATAATATACAGTATAATTGAGCCTATATATTATGGTGCTATTATAAAATTATTTGGTATAGGAAAACTAAGAACGAGCTCCTTATAAACAAGTATGTGATTTGCTTCCACTTGATTGAAAAACAATGAGGCCACCAATATTAAAATCGCTAAATTTATTTATGAGAAAACATAATTTAGCTAGGTTCCCTAAAAGTAAAATATTAAGCAAGCAAAATACGTATAAACTTCCTAAAGTTGATATTAATGAAAATAATTTTTAAAAATTGTTATATTAATGATAATTTAAGTAAAAATGTTAATTTTTTACTAAAACATATTTTTATAGGTGAAGGATACTTTCGTTAAAAAGGTTAATTTTATATTGCCCAATATTATATCAAATATAAAATAGCATGATTTTAAATAATACAATATGTTATATCATGTCCTCAGTTGAACTTCTTTCAATCAAGCTCCAATTTAGATTTATTAATCATGAAATTGTGACCCAATGGTGTTAACAGGATGGTTACAATTTTTTTAAAAGGATAACAAATAATGGTTCGTATTTTAATAGCATTACGTCATAATCTGATGGTTAATATTATCTTTAAGTGAGACTTAATTAAGGTATAGCTCAGACTCAAATTCAACACCAACTACCATTTGACTAACATTTGACTGAGCAAATCCATTTTTCTTTCTTCTTGTGATATAAATATAGTCCGTGCTTAGGATAACGGTGGAAATCACCTATAAGTATGTTTGACAAATCACCTATAAGTATGTTTGACGTAAACCAAGACAAAACTTCTCTCACATACTTGTCTCGTACTTCATAAATCATTATTAAAAAGCTATTTATAAACTACTTATAAGTTGTTCTAAATGAGCTTATAATTCTGTTCCTTATATCAAACTTGGACCTTATTTTTATCATACTATATAATCACCATAATACAGTGGCATGAAAAAAATTTTGATAAGTGAGAGTTGCTGGTTTGATCCCGCTTGTCAATTCAAGGAGTTAATATATGTTATTTTAGATTAAAAAAAAATGTTTTAGTACCGTCAATATAGTCTTTGATATCTCAACAAGACTTCTATTCAGAGCATTATGGGATGTATCTAAAATTTTGGATTCATAAGACAAAGCGAATTATGGAGGCATTGGACTATTTTACATGACATACGTGTTCCTTTGTTTCTTCTTGTCTTGAACATGGCAACAAATTTAACTAAAGTTCAAACCCACTAATTCTTGTCCATGTCAGCTCTCAACCTAAAAGTGGAAATAAACCATCAAAGATGCGTATTATATATCAATGACTCTATAATCTAATGATATGAAAGTTCTGTAGGAGGTTGCCAATTCTATCTTCTTTATAAATAAATAAATAAGTTAAAAAGTAGAAAATATTTTAATTACTGGCCACAATATCTTGTGAAAGATTCTGTGAATCAGCCCAGTACCAAACTGACGGACACTGTACTTTTTGTCGGATGTGGTGTGTTTTTTATAGGACCAGCATGTGGAAAAAACTTGCCTAATTTATATTAAATAAAAAAAGAACAAGAAATAAATTTGCCCTAAATTCTGAAGAAGAAATCAGCGGGAAAGGCTTGAATAAAATAATATTTACCAGAGATGATTTTAAAAATTATAATTATTTAGAAAAACTATATCAAAATTTAAATCTGAAAATACTGAGGAGAATATTTACATCAAGTCGCTTATATTCGTTATGTCAAGTTTTCTAATCACATATAATTATGTATCATATTTTTAGAATGTTAGTATTTATTAGTATTTAATTATAAATCTACATAAAACAGAAAATGACATATGACTATATGTGATTGAAAAACTTGACATAAAGGATATATGTAACTTGATCTAAATTTTTTCTTCTAATTATCCCTAACTAAATCTCATAAATTTTCGCCATCCACATCTCATGTTTGACAGTCACTCAACCAGTCATTTATTTGTGAAAAAAAAATATGGTTAATCACATTTATTTCTTCAAAAAAAACTAATATTTGCAATATTAATTATTAAATATGATCATTTCTTTAAGTAATTAATTTCAATAAAAAATGTAAATTATATTTCTATAAAAAAATAATATCTATATTTGGCATAAAATTTGCCCCATAACCAGTGCAAGTGAAGCAGCTCCACTTATTTTCATGTCAAATGGAATATTATATTTGGATTTTGAAAGGAAATCTGGTCATGATTTTTCTAGCCCTAAAAAGAAAAGTGCTGTTGAAAAGTATATAGCGTTGTTTTTACTCAAATGAGTTAATTATAAGTGTAAGTATTTATGACGCTACCAATTACGTGAGTTTTCTTTGTCCTCTTTCTCATTTATGCACATCAGTGTTCAATAAAATATCATATGTGGAGTGGCTGAGGGGGGTTTTGATGCCTCTATAATCAATTAATAAATAAAAAAATATTTTAACATTAATTGAGATAAAAACATTTTCTACATGTCCATAAAATCATTTTTAAAAAACTAACCCATGTTCTTTCCTCTTTTCTTCTGCAGTTGAGAAAGATTCTCCACTCTATTATTCTCGATTGCCCCTTCTTTGCCCTCGTTTTTTATCACAACCATGAGATCTTTTAGTTCAATGGTTCAAATTTAATATCTTATAAAAATAAATATTATTACAATTTTATTTTAAAATGTATATATAAATTTAAACTATTAAAATTGAATCTAAACAGTTATAGAATAACGATATTTTTAATATGTAAGTTAATTGGCTGATAGTATATAATATATATATATATATATATATATATCAGTCACAATCTGAATTCTGAATATGCTGAGAAAGTTTGATTCTTTACAATATTATATATTACAGAAACGCACCTTTTTTTAAAAAAAAAAAAGTGGCTTTTTTTTTTTAACTCTCAAATTCTTTCTGGACGGATGATTGAATTTTCATATATATATATATATATATATATTTTTATATGTATCAAAGCTCTAAGTAGACGTAATAATTATGTATATTTTCAAATATCTTAAAACAAAACTAATTAAAACTCTTGGGTAACATAATTAGATGCTGAAAGAAAGGCTTGGAAGAGAAATTCCAAAATTTGTTTGGTTGTTGTTGTTGGAGTGATTGCAGTTTACGTTTATCCTCATCTGTTTGTTATTGCAATTCCCGCTTCAATACTGAGAATAAACAATGGGTTAACTTATTGAAGGTCCTAGGACTCAACTTCAAGTTTCTGATCTGTGACATAGCAAATATGCTATCCCTTGAATTAGATCAGTTTCCTGAAAAACAAAATCAAAATTAATAATGAAGATGATGATAAAAAAAATAATATTTATTTTTATAAAATATTAAATCTGAAATGGTATATAGTGAAGAAAAAAAAGGGTAAAAGAGAGGCAGAAGAGATTCTTTTTTTTTTTTTTTTGAATGACAGAGGCAAGAAACTTGACTTACAGCAAAGGACTACAGCCTAAAAACAAAGGAAAAAAGCGAAACAAAGCAGAAAAAAGCGCTAAAAACAAAACTAGAGATGGTCATTTGCTAAGAGCTCAAGACAGAAGAAGAGATTCTATTCCGTGCATACGCGACATCTTTTTCACATTCCTTTACGCGAGGCATCTTTTTCACATTCCTTTATGCGACATCTTTTTCACATTCCTTTTCTTTTTGTCCACTGATACTATGTTTGGTGCAGGGTTTTTAAAGAGAAAGGGAGGGAAAATTAATAATGATGATAATGATGATAAAAAATTATAATTATATTTATTTTTATAAGATATTAAATTTGAAATGGTATATAGTGAAAGGAAAAAAAAAGGGTAAAACAGAGGTAGAAGAGATTCTCTTCCGTGCATGTGCAGCATCTTTTTCACATTCCTTTACGCAAGACATCTTTTTCACATTCCTTTCTTTTTATCTACTGACACTATGTTTGGTACAGAGTTTTTGAAGGGAAGGAGAGGGAAAATTAATGATAATGATAATGATGACAAAAAAATTATAATAATATTTATTTTTATAAGATATTAAATCAGAAATAGTATATAGTGAAGGAAAAAATAGGGTAAAAGAGAGGTAGAGGAGATTCTCTTCCGTGCATGTGCAGCATCTTTTTCACATTCCTTTATGCGAATCACAAACCTTTATATTACACTATGATTGGTATAGGGTTTTTGAAGAGGAGGGGAAAGAAGTTGCTTCCTTCCCTTCGTTTGACTAGTGCATTTTTTAAGAAAGACAAGGGAATTGCTTCCTTCTCCTCATTTGGTTGGGATATTTTTTTTAAGAGGGGAGAGGTTCTTTTCCCCTCTTTTTCCCTTCTAGCCTTTCCTCTAAAAGTGGAGTTTTTTAAAGGAGAGATGAGAGATAAAATTTTAATTTTCAAAATTAGTCTAACTAGAATACTTTAATTCTTCATATACTATTTCGATTTGTTAACCCTTAATCAGCCGTAAACATTTTCTATGCAAGAGAGTTTCCTTAAATATCTACCAAAAGGCCGTCAAGATAGTTGTCTCTAAAGTTGGTAAAAACTTGTAGAACCTTTTCTTCTAATTTCATTGTTTTATGCCATATTTTTTTCACCTTCAACGCCTCTTCTATAATTGAAACCTATTACTCACGGCTTTTTATCTTTATCAAAATTCCTCCACTTCCCTCCTTTCCAATCAATCCAAATAAGGGATCTTTAAAATCCCTTCCCTCCCTTTCCTTTCTCTACTCTTCCCTTTGTAGCCATCCTCCTGTTTTCTCCCCTCTCTTTCCTTTTATTAAAATCTCTCCATTTCCCTCCCTTCTATCAAGCTAAGGGGGTGTTTGGATAACCTCAAACCATGGTTTGGAGAATAGCTTCTGGAGAATAGATTCTGGAGAGAATAGATTTTGAAAGAATAGCTTTTTCGAAAAAGTGATTCTGATAAAGTAAGAATGTTTGGATGGTTGTTGTCAGAAGTTCTTTTTTATACGTAAAAATTACTAAAAATGACATAAGTTTAAATGATAATTACATATAAGATATATTTCATATTATATGTTTATTTGAAGTAAATAAAAATATTAATAAAAAATTAATACGTATATATATTAATAAAATAAATAAATATGTATTTTGCAAAATAATTTAATAAAATAATTAAACATGTATATATATTAATAAATAATATATATAATAAAATAATTAAAATTAAAACGTATATATATTAATAAAATAATTAAATATGTTTTTCGTAAAATAATTTATTTTGCCAACCAAAAAATATGATTATTTAATTCAATTTAATTAATGCATGAGAAGTTTGAATGCAAAGGAGCCGTTGCCAACGAAAAGAAAAGATGAATAAGAAAAGTCCAACTTGTGGGGGCCACTCAATCCAATATATAGTATAGAATAAAAAGCGGGTCACGTGCTGCTTCAGCTGAAACCAAGGTTTCAAGCTCAAAACCACAGTTTTGCTGAAAATCATGGTTTTCAAAAAAATAGGGGTGTTTGGCAAATTTTTTGCCAAACCATGGTTTGACAAAAAACCCAAACACCCCCTAAATATAGTGTAATTGACGTGTGTGTAATAAATGGCAGGGCACATGAAACAAAATTGAAGAAGCATCACAAACTTCAAGCTCCTTCAGTTTTGTCTTGGGCCTTTTTTTTCCTTGAAAAAATCACAAAAAAATTACAAAATTACAAAAAAGGTATTTTATTAAAAATGTGTTGTTGTTTGCAATCTAATTATTATCAACACCTACGAAAGTGTTGTAACAGATCCTTTGCGATTTTGCGGTTTTCTCTTTCTTTTCCCCCTTCAAAAAAAAATTCTAGATCCGTTGTCATGATATCTATCAATTGTTACTTTGTTTATATTCTTTACAAGTTTGTTTTATATGAATTATATGATTTTTTTTGCTATACATTTTAAGTTTTTTTTTTCAGTCTTTCAAGACTATAGAAACTTTTTTCTCTTTGCCAATTTTCAGTTGCTACCAATTGTTTTGGCCAATTTTATATATTTGCTTATAAAATTTTATCGTAAGTTCTTATGCTCTCTATGCAATTGGTTTGACGCCCCTACCTCATTCTAATCCTGTTCCGATTGGGAGGGGAGCCCATCCGGCAGGAAAGGCCTTCTCGACTTGATTATTGAGATGGTGACAGGATAGGATTGGCCCCAATCCTGTCCGTCTCATAATTATAAACACCTCTCAATTTCAAGGGAATTTTGTAGTTTGACTAGTCGTGGGGGACCTGAGGGTAATTTCGTTTCTGATTACAATTCAAGCATACGGTCTTCATATATGGGAACCCAACCCAATTTTGTACGTGAAACTGCCCAATGTAATTTTGACCCAAAAAAATAACTGCCCAGCGTACATAGAGCCATTCTCTCCAATGGGCCCCCATTTTCTCAGAAAATTTTTTGGGTTATGAATTTACACTGTTTTTATGCGTATTGGGTGTTAAGCTGTGATACAGACTATATACCTTTCAACTGATGAACAATATTTACACTATTCTCTCCGCCTTCAATATGTAATAGGGGTCTGAAAATTTTGCTTTGATCTTTTGTTCTACTGTTTCAAAGATTTGAAGCTTATGAGCGTAAAAAGGAATGCTAGAAGAAATGTCGAGACACATTTTCATGTTCAAACGTATTAGGAGATTCAGATTCAACCATTATTTTCTCTTATCTAATCAGCATCATCTGTTGAATCCTCCATTAAGCTGGGATAGAAAAGGAATGATCAAATTGGGCCTCCCATGGCCGCAAAACAGGGGAGGTCTCTGCTTCCTCTGCTGCTTCCTCCGCGCGTGGGTAGTGCTGCCCGTGTCTCAGCTGTGAATAACATTACGCGGCGCAGCACGGGCATGACACGCATTGCACGTGACTCTTTGTCAGCTTCTCCTCCAAAGGGTAAAGACTAATTGCTACAGAAGTTGTGATGATCTATAATGGATTCCAGCTCTGCAAGAGGTTAAAGCTTACAAAAGTCAAGCTTTTTACAGATTCTATAGAAGCTCTTCAGTTGTGATGAATGACTGTGGCGTGCCTCATCCTGTGAGTAGGGAGATTGTGGAATTTAGATCATTCATTTCTGAAACTTGGGATTTAGAGATAATTCATGTGCATCGAGAAGCTTTGAAATGTGCTGATTGTCTTGCCAGAAAAGCCCATGGGGGTACTACTGACATGCGGATCTTCACAGGACCCCCTGATTTTTGTCTAAATCAGCTCCCCTTGCAGAGTGCCATTCGAGAGGTTAATCTCACTAGGTAGATAGATACCGTTTGTACCTTGTACCAAGCCTAGCTTGCCTTCTTGTGCAAAAAAAAAAAAAAAAAAATTTGGTCTCAGTTTTGACTTGTTTTTAACTCAGTTCTCATACTTTAACTTGATACAACTCAATCATTATAATTTTGACTCTGATGTAACTTAATTTCTGGAATTTGACAACTCAATCCCTGTAATTTTACCTATTTTATAATTTAGTCTTTATGTTTTGTAAAAAAAAAAAAAAAGAAATTATAGGGACTAAACTATAAAATGGTCGAAAGTATGGAAACGAGTTGGAACGAGTTATATCTCATAGACTGAGTTATAATCAAGACAAAATTATAATGATTGAGTTACATCAAATCAAAGTATGAGAATTGAGTTACAAACGATTTAAAATTATAAGGTTCAAACTCTAACCTTAGATCGGGTGGACGGCCGAATGAGATCCTTGCTGGATGAGAATGCCACGTTGGAGAAGATTAAGGATCCTGGTATTTTCCTCTGCTACAATCTGCGGCAGAAAGGACTTGCCTTGGTGCATTACAAGATCTCGCTTGAACCAAATTGTATTAAGAAAGAATGCTAATTCCTTTCAAAATGTCAACATGATTTCCCTGATATAAACGCAGCAGAACAGATTTGAGCCAGCGAATGGAATGATCTTCATTAATATGAGGTGGTTGAAGATCAAAATAACCAAACCAGGGTGCTTGTGCAAAAGGACGCCCGAAGAAAATGTGAAGCAGGTTTCGTCGGTGTCACAGCCAAGGGGACATTATCGGGAAGATTTCTGCTAACTTCTCTTTATTTTGTCTTGCTTATATATGTCTTCATCGTCTTCCTCTGCAGGCTCTTTCGTGGCAAAGAAATCGAGTGCAGAAATCCGATTTCTTCTTGTGCTGTTTAAGAGCAGCCTTTTTTCGGATATGCAACTTTTACCAAAGTCACAATACGTGATCAGCCTTCATCAAATACTATACAAAAGATCAATTGCTGTAAAATATGCCATGCTTGACGTTAAGAATTATATGCAGCAAGTGAATGTTGCACTTCTCAAAATGCCTGCTATTTCGCTCAGGTCATCCACAGGTACAATAATATGGATAATGGAAAACTCTTTTTATCAATCGATATCTTGGCCTCATGATCCCGTTTGTTTTGTTAGCTTTTAAAATCCCGTCGTTGATGTACAATCATTTTGACCCTTTTCAGGTGACCACGGAGGTGGCATTGCTACTGTTATCTTCCGCATCTGTTCTCCTCGTTGTCCCATTCAAGTACATTCTTTCCTTTCTTATCCTGGATCTCTTTACTCGGGAGCTTGAGTTCAGTAGAGAAATGGTAAAGAGGTTCATTAGTATGGTGAGGGAGCGTTGGCATGCAGTCCCTGCTGCCCCTGTAGTAGTTTTGCCATATGAAAATGATGAGTCCAGATCAGCAAGTGCGCCAAAGGAAACTGAGGACCAAGAAAAACCACAAGGAAATCAGGGTGTTGTTGAGTACAGATACATAGCTGCACCATGATCATGGTTATTTATAGAATATAAGGATGTAATTTCTGTCAATTCTTTGTAAAGCAGAGGACATTTGGGTACCAGTTTGACTCTCTTTGATGAAATGCTTGATCTGATCAGTCTTAACTCCAGTTCTGAAAGAGTTCGGTATAGTTTCTAGGTCTTATTACTATCAAAATTTCCAACAAGACATGACATGATACATCCCAGTAGCATACAGGTCTGTATTTTATGCTTTTGTTGGAGAAATTTATGGCGCACATATAAAGGAACTTTAAAGTTTTGTCTACAGGTGATAAGAAAGCAATTTTGTATGGGCAACACCAGCCTTGTTGAATTTTCTTCTCTATGTGATATGTTAATTTATCCAAGGGGAATCAAAATTCCATGAAATGAATTATGCTGTGAGAGTGGAAATTGTTTTCCAAAGAGACAAAGGATTTCTCGAGCTAACAGTTGAGGTATTTCTCTACTCACTTTATAGCTCCACCCCATTTCTTTTCCCAGCACAATCTCATGGATGAAAGTCCCACCCTGCAGAAATTGTTCCATTTGATTCAGTATGTTACATTTTCTTTTAATGCTGCTTTTAGGGGATAGGCATCTTCTACATGTTTAACTAAATGATAATTTTTCATGATAATTTTTAGGGGATAGGCCTACACGCCTCCTTCTTCCAAACCCAATGGGAGATTGTGGGAGACTCCCTGTATAATGAGATACACTCAATCTTTGAAGGAGGGGAGATCGATGCTGCTTTCAACCGAACTCAGATAGCCTTGATCCCAAAGGTAGATAATCCCCAAACTCTCAAAGTTTTCCGGCCAATTAGCCTATGTACGACAATCTACAAGCTGATAACAAAGATCATAGCTAATCAGCTTAAGCCAATTATGCCACATCTCACACTGCCCTTCCAGTCTAGCTTTATAAAAGGGAGAGCCATCACAGATAACATCATTATTGCCCAGGAAGTGATACATTCAATGAAAAAGAAAACAGGTAAAGTGGGTTGGATGGCAATCAAAGTGGACCTCGAAAAGGCTTTTGATAGACTTCACTGGGGATTCATTAAAGATACCTTAAAGGAAGCACGGTTTCCAATCAAGCTTCAAAGGCTTATTATGAAGTGCATATCCACCCCCTCTATGCAGGTACTGTGGAATGGTAAAGCCTCTACTTCCTTCTACCCCCAAAGAGGGATTCGTCAAGGAGACCCCCTGTCCCCTTATCTGTTTGTCTTGTGTATGGAGCACTTGTCTCAAAACATTTGCCAAGAAGTTGGCAGAGGAAGCTGGCAGCCAATACGGATGGGAAGGGGAGGCCCTGCTCTGTCTCATCTCTTCTTCGCAGACGACTTGGTACTGTTTAGTTCTATTGCCCCCTCACAAGTTTCCTTGATAAAACAAACTTTAGATCGCTTCTGCCAGCACTCAGGTCACAAAATAAGCACCGCCAAAACTCGCATCCATTTCTCCAAGAATGTCAGCCGTCATGTGGCCAATTCTATTTGCAGCTTGCTTAATTTCCAGAAAACTGATAACCTGGGAAAGTATCTAGGCGTACCAATACTTCACCACAGAGTCACAAAGGACACCTATCATTACTTGGAAGAACGCGTCCACGCCAAGCTGTCAAGATGGAAAGCTAGAACTCTTTCCTTGGCCGGGAGAATCACACTTGCACAATCGGTTTTAAACACCATTCCCATGTACGCCATGCAGACCACAAGACTTCCAACTAATACCTGCTCAAAGCTGGAGAGCCTAACCCGAAACTTTGTTTGGGGAGATTCAGAACAGCACAAGAGTGTACACCTAGTCAAATGGTCCCAGGTCTGCCAACCAAAGAACTGCGGGGGTTGTGGACTAAAGGATCTTCAGGGACAAAATTCGGCCTTTTTGATGAAGCTAGCCCATGCCCTTATAACTCAACCAGGCCTGCTTTGGGTTCAGGTCCTTAGACACAAATACGCCTGGACAAACAGACCCGACCAACAAATGAGGAAGAAGAACACATCTCATCTCTGGCGCAACATAGCATCAATTATGGAGGAGATGAATTTGGGATTACAATGGAAAATTGGTGATGGAAACCGAATCAGATTCTGGTTAGATAACTGGGTTGGAGACCTAGGCCCACTAAAGAATCTATCCTTTTCTCCCTTGACAGAGAATGAACTGCAAAAACCACTTAGCCACTTCAGGACTTCCAACGGTGATTGGGACTGGCCTACTTTTGAGTCAATACTGCCTGCCTCTGTCTTATTCCAGATCTGGTGCACAAGACCCCCAGGCCAAGAGGACGTTCCTGATAGCCTTCTCTGGAGTCTTGATGGCAAAGGGGAGTTCACGATCAAGTCGGCCTACAAGCTGGTCATGGAACCAACATGGGAAGTGGAACAGATGCGTTGGAATCTCGCTTGGAAATGGACGGGCCCTCAATGAGTTAGATCCTTCCTCTGGCTTGTCTTAAGTAATAAACTGCTGACTAATGTGGAACGAGCCCGTAGACACATGATAGTTGACAGGAGGTGCGAGTTATGCAGCCATGGACTAGAAGATATCAACCATGTCCTTTGGCAATGTGTACATGCTTTTGAATGTTGGAATCTTATTGTACCGAAAAATCGCTTGTCACAATTCATGTCCAGGCCTTTCGAGAAATGGATGCAGGACAACCTTAGCGTAAGTAGCTCTGGTGCAACTTGGAGCATCGTCTTTGGTCTACTATGCTGGAAACTATGGATAGTTAGGAATCGAAAACTTTTCAACCAGGAGAACTTCCTTGCTCACCGTGTTGTGAATGAAGTCATAGCACTCACTGATCACATAGCTAAGGCTTCAGAAACAACACCTAGTAGTACTTGATGTTTCTGTTCACTCTACTGTTTAATTTTCTCCTCTTGTAAGTTGTTGTACATATTCTTTTTCCAATATATTCCTCATTCAAAAAAAATGATAATTTTTCATGCAAACAGCTTCCCACATGAGGTGTGTAGAATGTTGGGACCTAGTCTCCATTGGGCAAGTTATTATGACTACTAAATGTGAGACTGCTTCTTTTTCAAATATGTCCACCATATTTTCCACTGCTTGCCATAGGAAACAAGCTGAAATAAAAAATTTGAAACTAGCTCTGTAGTTGATTGAAATAATCTTAGATTGCCAGTGGCCTAGTGCCACTATGGCATCATTAGCCTACCTGAAAGGGTTTGTTGCTCACGCATGTACCATTATTAGCACATACACATAGGAGGAGGAAAGGACAACACTCACTATAACCACATGGTATTATATTGATCATTGATGTACATAAATGAGGAAGAGGTTGGCAAAAAAAATGAGGAAGAGGAGAAAGAAAACTCAAATTGAAGCAGCCCAGAATCAAAGGAAAAGGACGAAGGGAGAAAGAGAAAACAAAGAAGATTAAAGACGAAGGGACAGCTGCAGAATAATGAAGATAGAAGATGAAGGCACCTAACAGCAAAGTGAAAATACTGGACCAGATAGAAGTTCAAAACTAGGTTTAGGTTGCTAATACAAACTTTGGATTGATAAAATTTAAACTAACTTTTCTTCTCTTATCAGAGCTAGTATAAATTACACACACGCACACAGCTATTTATGAGTACTATTTCTTATTTAATTCCCTTATTTCCAATATCTTACTTCTATTTATTTTAAGCTGAGTGTTTAATTTTTGTCACTAAGTTCCAAACGGGAATGGGGGGTGTTCACATTTGCATCATCATCCTTTGCCTGTTTCTTACTTTTCTTGTTCAGAGGAAAAAAAGATAGAAAAATGATACAAAAAGAAGTTAGAAATAGCAATATTTCTAATTCAGATACTTAAGATGTCAAAATATCAAGAGAAAAAGTAGTGCCTGATCTGATATTTTGTAAATGTACTCAAATGAATAAAATGCCCTTGTATCAGCTTTTTTAAAAGAAAGTTATCAAACTTGTCACTGCCAGTATATTTTTTGTTATTGGTTGTTTAACACCTATCATTGTCGGTTTACAAGTTATTAATAAATATCATGTTATCATTGTTACATTTCTTGTTTTTAATACTTGTCATTATCAGATCACAACTTGCTAATAAACTTTTTAATATAAGAACATTTTTTTCATTTAACTATATTTGCAAAATACTGGATTAGGCATAACTTCCTTCCTAGAGATTTAAACCTCTTAGATGCCTAAATTGAAATATTATAATTTCTAATTTTTTTTATCAATTTTCCAAAAAAGATTGCGGTTTCAACTTTCATGGGAAAAGTGAAAATGTAATGACTTCATTCCGTAAGAGACTTGTCCTTCACGCACGAAAACTGTACTGTTGATATGTGGTTGATGGTATTTTATTTTGCGAGAAAAGAAATCCCCTATCCGCACCATTCATCAGTGTGGGGTACCTTCGTGCCAGTCAAATCAATATGGCAGACCAGCTAAAGTGCTCGATCATGGTGCATACTGGATTATTTTTTATTATATTGACAATAATGTGTCTTGTTTCATTAATTTGTTTATGTTTTTGGATTGTTTTGGAAACTTTACAACAAAGCAATTTATTTAAAAGTGAGAATCTTGGGCAACTTGCGACGTGCGTGAAGATCGACAAAAAACATCACAAGCACGACCTTTTGAAAAGAAAAAAGAAAAAGGAAAAAGGGCAGAAGCTCAGCTATTTTCTTTAGATTTTTTTACCAATATACGATAAATAGTAAAATTATATATCAAAATACTGTACTTTTAAAACTATTTACCAATATGCTGCACTTAAAATCGTTTTTCGTAAAAATGATTTTAAAATTACACACAAGTCGTTCTTAGCATGAACGATTTCTGAAATCGTTCACGCTAAGAATGATTTTACTTTTTTCTATTCACTCTCTCACATACAAATCTCTGTCAATTTTACATGCAAAAATAAGATTCCTTGATAATGCTCCCATGAGGCTACAACGTCTATATTGGATTAAAATTTGAAAATCCCAATTTTTTTAATTTTTTAAATAGAGATTGATGAAATTTTCTGTCATTTTCTCTTTTTTTTTTTATTTTTCTCATACCAAACAATACGTAACAAAAAAAATTATGCTTTGATTGTAAATTTGTAATTGTAGCAATTAAGTTGCAGGACTAAATTATTATTATTATTGTTTTGGTCACAGGCATAAAAGGTCCATGCCCAACATTTGATTTCTCGTCAAACTGAACAAATGTCAAACGACAGACTTTTTTACCAAAATACTACAAAAAGTAAAATTATATACTAATATGCTGCACTTTTAAAAGTATTTACTAATATGCTATACTTAAAATCGTTCTTCAGGTGAATAATTTTTAAAGTCATTTATCTGCTGAACGATTTCTTCATAATCTATCCTTGATGTGTATGAAAGCTTGTGTGGCATTTATTTGCACTTAAAATCGCTCTTAGTAAGAACAACTTTCAAATTACACACAAGTCGTTCTTAGCGTGAATGATTTTAGAAATCGTTCTTGGCGACATAAGTTGTTCTTAGCGTGAATGATTTTAGAAATCGTTCTTGGCGTAAACATTTGTTAAATGAAGAAGTTGTTCAGCAGATAAATGACTTTAAAAATTATTCACCTGAAGAACGATTTTAAGTGTAGCATATTAGTAAATACTTTTAAAAGTGCAGCATATTAGTATATAATTTTACTCTTTATAGTATTTTGGTAAAAAAGCTAGTTGTGTGACATTTGTTCGGTTTGACGAGAAATCTTGTGCATGGACCTTTTATGCTTGTGACCAAAATAATAATAATAATAATAATTTAGTCCTGCAACTTAATTGCTACAATTACAAATTTACAATCAAAGCATAATTTTTTTTGTTACGTATTGTTTGATATGAGAAAAATAAAAAGAAGAGGAAATAATAGAAAATTTCATCAAGCTCTATTTAAAAAATTTAAAAAACTTGGATTTTTAAATTTTAATCCAATATAGACGTTGTAGCCTCATGGGAGCATTGTCAATGATTCTTATTTTTGCATGTAAAATTGGCAGAGATTCGTATGTGAGAGAGTGAATAGAAAAAAGTCAAATTGTTCTTGGTATGAACGATTTCAGAAATCGTTCACGCCAAGAACGACTTGTGTGTAATTTCAAAATTGTTCTTGCCAAGAACGATTTTAAATACAGTATATTGGTAAATAGTTTCAAAAGTGCAGCATTTTGGTATATAGTTTTATTGTTTATCGTATATTGGTAAAAAAGCCCTTTTTATATATTTAGGATTTGAAACTAATTTTTGTTGGCTCAAAAGCAGTTAAAGTTAAAATTCTTTCAACAAATGTGTTTTTCAAGATTCAAACTTATATTCACCCTTCTTATGAAAATAAAACCACTTACTATTTCAATTACTAACAGCTTGTTGGTAACTCGGCTAAGTTTTAGGGCGAAGCAAATCTACAACAACATTTTCTAGACTGAATTTAGGTCTAAGAAATGTGATTTTTTAGATTTTTGGTTCATATAAGGTCTAAAAGAGTTTGTTTTTTTTCCCCTCATTAGTTTGAAGCAATAAATTAATATTTTTATGTACGTGTGACTACTTTATGTGACATGTAAGATCCAAAAAGAGTATGACTTCTTAAATTAGGTGCAGCCATAATGGGTCTCAAAACTCCGAACGAACTGATGCATTTAAATGAACCGAATCATTCATAAGATAGTATTATATAAATATATATATATATATATATATTAAGACAATACTTGACAAAACACTCACACACACACACATATATATATAATATATTGTGGGACACGTTTGACAGCCCTTCCTTTTCTTAAATATATATAATAATTAATAAATAACCCCGTTAACGTCGTAAACATTCACCCATGTTGTAACAATTCACCACTCGTAAATGGTATCTCGGGTCCTTAATAAGAATGAGTTTGACTTTTAATTTGGTCTTAAATATAAGATCTTGGTTATTTTACTTTTAATATTTATTTATTTTTTCATCAAATAATTTTATAGTAGTTACATATGTGTTAAAGAGTTACTATCAATGGTAATTTAAACACACATAATTAATAAGAGTATTTTAGAAAAGATAACATCTATTCATTACAAATAACTAACTTAAATAACTTCTTTAATCTCCCAAAATAGTCAAGTGAGTCTTATATTAAAAACTAGAAATAGTAACTTATTTGAGTAGAAACTACGCTATTAAAATATATATATGTGTGTGTGTGTTATATATATATATATATATATATATATATTCCATTACACACTAACAAAAATCATGGTGGACTGCACATGGATGTGCCTGGAATCACGGCAACAATATGCTTTTGAAGTTAGAAATCAGTTTAGGTAGATAATCATCAAATCTCAGCTGTTAAAATTTAACATAGATGGTTAAGATTTAAATTTTAAAATTTTTTTTCTTAAGAAATATTTTCTTATAATATAAATGTAGACCATTACAATTTTTGTATTTCAGAATTCCCTATCATTACGATTGTATTTAAATGGTATAGATTTCATCTTAAACGAGCACTTATGTTTTTTCTCATTTCACGTGACGGTGGAATCATCCAATCATGTATCGCCTGAGTGCGATCGGCGAGTTTAGTAAAAGAAGACTTTTCATAATGGTTTTCATGGTCAACTCAGCGTCTGCGATGGTAAGAATCCTGGGATAATGGAATTGATGATCTCAGAAGAGCCACTGCATATGCTGAGAAATTAATAATTGTCTAAAAAGGAGCACAAACACCTTCAATACACATAAATACTACAAAAACAATCTTGAGAAAAATAATTAAATAGGAGAGACAAAGTGAATTAAAATTTTATATACTACTTCCAATCCTTATATAAGAATTTGTTTGACTTTTATATTGATCATATATACAAGACTCAATTCATTTTGTCTCTCACACTTATTTATTTTTTTTAAGGTGGTCCTTACAATAATAGTAGTTTTAACCAATACACTTGATTAGTAAGAATATTTTTAGGAAAGATAACACATATTTATTATAAATAACTAACTTAACTAATTGTTTAAATTTATAAATAGTTTTTATATTAAAAATCAGAAATAATATTTAGAATTAAATTAAATATCAAATTAATTCTGAATATAAAGATAATCGGTACAACAACTGGCCAACGTACTTAAATATCAGAGGGTAGAGAGTATAACCACGATCATGGAAAATTTAGCAGCATGCCTGCGCAAGACCTGCGAAGGCGTTGCCTTTTGACAATATGATTGGCCCGCCCCATTTCTATGGCTCGTTGCTAAGTTATTTAGGGGGGCACAGTACCAGAAAAGAGTACAGAGACAAAAGCGGAGAATTAATCAGAAAGAGATGTTTCCATTTGCAGGCTGTCCTACGCCATCTAGGTACGCAAATAATTTATTTTGATCCTGCTTTTCCCTCTCATGAGAAAGTGGGAAAAGGAGAAAGTGGTGTGAGAAGAAGAGAGCAGTAGGGAGAGCCATAAGCTATAACTTGTCATTTTTATATTGGCCCAACTATATTGTTAGCCGGAAAAGTTCTCTGAAAAGTAATGACGAAAAAGATACAAAAAAGAAAGTAGTGCACGATGTCTTTAAAACGTGAGCAGCACTTTCTTTTAGGTTTAATTCGCCCCCATCTATTCCTATCTTATAGGGTGTAAGTTGGGATGCCTGACGAATTTTCTTCAGGATACAATGAAGACCCTTAGCTTTGGATTGTACTTCCAAATTCAAGCAAAAACAACAATGGCTTTCATAAAGTGATAATTTGACTCTATCTCTGCGTGCACTCAAAGACAAAGGCAATGAGTATGATTTTAGTATTTGTGTTGTATTGTCCCCAAATGAAGTGATGGTGAAGAGTTTATATAGACCATAGAACGATGCCTTGAAGAAATACCTTTTAGAATAAAAACTTATTAAATAAAAAGTCATAACTATATGTTGGTTCATGAACCAACATAATTTAAATAAATACAATGAATTTAGTATGTAGGTTCATTTAATGTTTTAACTTTCTACATAACCCTTCATATAAATATATTAATTTATATAAAGACACAATCCTTCAAATAAATTTATTAATTTATATGAAGACATAACTCCTCATATAAATTTATTAATCTAATAAATTTATATAAGGACATGACTTTTCAAAAAAACACATTTCTTCATTTTAAAAATATTCCAACGTATAATTACGTGGCACTCCTTCATCCAGAAATTTCTCTGATAATGAAATGGTAGGGGAGGGGAGGAGCATCGGGGGTAAGGGTGGCAGAGAGAAGCCTAGCTGCTCAGCGTACAGCCTAAGTTTCCATCTCACCGACTTCAGGCCAGGCCCATTCATAACGACACGATGAATCTGTCCATAAATGCAGCCTCCACGGACGCTGATACAAACTTTGGATTGATAAAATTTAAGCCAACGTTTCTTCTCTTGTCATAGCTAACGCAAGCTACACGCACAGACACATACCTACTTATAACTACTAGCTTCTTCCTATTTAATTTTTGTCACTGTATTCCAATCGGGAATGGGGGGCGTTGACATTTGCATCATCGTCCTTTGACTATTTCTGTCAATTCTTTTGTAAAGCAGAGGACGTTTGTGCGCTAGTTTGACTCTTTTTGATGAAAAGCTTGATCTGATCAGTCTCAACTCCAGTTCTGAAGAAGTTAGGTATAGTTTTTAAGTGTTACTGTCAAAATTTCCAACAAGACATGACATGATACATCCCAGTGGCATACAGCTCTGTATTTTTATGCTTTTGTTGGAGAAGTTGCCGGCACACATGAAGAAACTTTAAAGTTTTGCCTCCATGTGATAGGAAAGCAATTTTGTACAGGCAACATGAGCCTTGTTGGATTTTCTTCTCTGTAAGACACGCTAATTCATCTGAGGGGAATCAAAATTGTATGCCAGTGGCCTAGTGCCATAATGCCATCATTAGCCTACCTGAAAAGGGGAGGTTGCTCATTCAACCCATAGGTGGGTTTGTTGGTGCGTGTGTGTGCGCGCGTGAGTTCACATCCCACTGTCGGAGAGGGATAAGCCTTAGATATGTTTCTCACTTCCATTCAATGCCTTATGGAAGCCCCCACTAGGAGTGTGAAAAGAATAAAAAATATGTGTACATGGGTTGGGAAAAGGCCGGAGGACATCTTCAATTTACTTTTGTGGTTAGAAAAAAGGAAGGAAAAAAAAAAAGAACTAATGAAGGTGTTCGTTGAAAAGATCTTCAACATGCTTGATTTGACTGCCATTAGCACGCACATACCCCCTCTTGTATGTTTCTTACTTTCCTGTTCAGAGGAAGAAAAGATTGTGGTTCAACTTTCACGGTATTTTAATTTGCGAGAAAAGAAATCCACTATCCGCGCCATTCATCAGCGTGGTGTACCTACGTGCCGGTCAATATGGCGGACCCGCTTAAGTGCTCAATCATGGTGGATACTGAATTATTGTTTAGTGTATTGACAATAATATGTCTTGTTTCATTAATTTGTTTATGCTTTTGGATTGCTTTGCAAACCTTACAACAGAGCCATTTATTTAAAAGTAAGAATCTTGGGCAACTTGTGACGTACATGAGCATTGACAAATAATATTACAAGCACGACCTTCTGAAAAGAAAAAAGAAAAAGCGCAGAAGCCCAGCTACTTTCTTTATATATATATATATATATATATATATAAATCAGAGTATTATTAAGTCATTCTGGACTTAGGATTAATCTCTATCGTGTTAAGGTTAAAGCCCTTTCAACAAATATGCTTTATGGGATTCAAACATGTGTTCTTCCTCCTCATAAAAGTGAGACTGCTTATTATATCAATTACTAACAGCTTGTTGGTAACTCAATTACGTTTTATACCAAAGCCAATCTACAACAATATTTTCTATACTGAATTTAGATCTAAGAAATGTGATTTTTTAGACTTTTGGTTCATGTAAGGTCTAAAAGAGTTTGTTTTTATTTTTTATTTTTTCCCGTTACTTTGAAGCTATAAATTAATATTTTCAGAGATGTGTGACTTTATGTGACATATAAGATCCAAAAAGAGCTTGACTTCTTAAATTAGGCGCAGCCATAATGGGTCTCAAAACTCCACTAGAGCATGAACTATTGTATTTAAATGAACAGAATCGTTCATAAGATAGTATTATATTAAGACAATAACACTCCTAACACTCATATATATATATATATATATATATATGACTGTTATTGTTTTAATTTGAATTCTGACTGGTTCCCAATTAAGTGCCTTGTATACTATATAAGGGAAAATGACACTAGGGTTCCATGGAGCATAAAATACTATAAAAACGTCCCAAGAAATCCAGTAATAAATTTGAAGTCACAAAGGGACCTGAGTGCAATTTAATGAAAGGCTGAAAAGACATCTCTGCCTTGGTAAGAAGCACCCAAAGATGCTGAAAATTTGCTCTGTTTCAACTTGAAAATCGACACCCTGTTTGCAAAAGGGAAGAGGAAAAAATACCTAAACTTCATCATGTTTCTTCCTTACTCCCATCTGAAAATCTTGCCCACTCCACTAACATCAACCATTGGCAAAAACTGCTTGTGTTCTTTTGCTTGATGTGTGTTGGTCATCTAAGATAGGGTTTTATTATAAGTGGGTAGGGTGATGATGGACGCTCTATTTCTGGATGTATTGTGGGTGGGTTGAAGACAATTTTGCTCTGTTTCGGTATGATTCAACAGGAATTGATGAAAAAGATGAAGTTTGATGTGGGTAGAAACCCTTACTGCGAAATAGGAGAATAAGTTGTCAATATAGGCCGCGACAGTTGTCAATATAGCTCCTTGACTTGTCAATGATCACAGTGTCATACGAGTGTATATTAGTTGATTTTGTCACGCTTTTGACATAATGATGATGAGCTTTTATGCCCTTAGCTTATCGGCAGAGGTTACAAAAGGAGGAAGAAGAGGTAGTAAACAAGGGTGAGCAGTCACATGAGGCAAAAGAAGAACATGGGCAAAAAGAAAGGCCTCTTTGAACCTAAACAAATGATGACAAAAGAATTTTTTTTGTCGATAGAAGTGATGACATGAATTTTTTTTGTAAATGTCATGATATACACAAATAGTTCATTTGATACTAGATACATGCAATTTTATGTTTTATTTTTAATGAGTTGTGAAATTGATGTAATTACATTGATATGAAGTTATGAATGAAAGTTGGTTACATATTACATTTTAATGCATAATCAGTTGTCATTATCTGCACATTTCATTGTCAATGCACCTTTCATCACTTGTTACTCATTGCATCATCAGTTGTCAATTTATATGCTAATATAAGTTTGAAAAAAAATGTGATTTTAAGTTACATACTACTAAACATCATATAATATCACAAATTCTTCTAAACTAATACATTCTTATTATAATGTGACCTAGAATTGTTATTAAAAGTCAATTATTACTAATAAAAATTATGAAATCTCTTGTCATTAATGGCACATTCAATTGTTAATGGTGGCATAGTGACTTGCCAATAACATAATCATAACTTGTCAATTTTTTTGTTTATATGAATCTACTTAAGTTTTTAAAAAAGGTCATTTAATTGCAAATTTGAATCAATGTTTCTTGCATCAATTGTTAAGTTCTATATTCTGACTTATTCATAGTAACACCATAACTTGGCAATTTTTCTGCTAATATATGTAATTTTGAAAATTGGTCTGCTTTTTATTTTCAAAAAATAAACAATATGACCACAACAAGATATGAACACCACAATAATCACTTGAAAAAAAAAAAGACAATATGTAAGGATCAGGTGGTCTTTATTGTAAATCATAGCAAACAATGTAACTTAAGTTGACAAAAAAAAACTCATATATTAATGTAGATATTAAGTAACTTGAACTCACATTTTTTAAACTTATATCAGCGGATAAATTGATAAGTCCTACTGAAGTCATTAATAGGTAAATGTGTTATTAGTGACGTGTGATTTTATAATCTTTATCAGTGATAATTACCTTTTGACAATGATTCTATATCACATTATGACAAAAATATATTAGTTTAAGGGAATTTGTGATATTATATGATGTTATTTAGCATTATGTAACTTAAAATCACATTTTTTTAAAACTTAGATCAGCACATAAATTGACAATTGATAGTGCAACGAGTGACAAGTGATGAAAGGTGCATATAATGACAACTGATTATGCGTTAGAATGTAATATATGGCCAGCTTTCTTTCACAACTTCATATAAATGTAATTACACCAATTTTACAACTCATTGAAAATAAAACATAAAATTACATGTATCTAGTATCAAATGAACTACTTGTGTATATCATAACATTTAGGAAAAAAAACTAAAAGAGGCCTTTCTTTTTGCCCATGTTCTTCTTTTGCCTCATATGACTGCTCACCTTTATTCATGGCCTCTTTTTCCTCCTTTCATAAGCTTTGCCAATGAGCTAAGGGCATAGAAGCTCACTATCATTGTGTCAAAAGCGTGACAAAACCAATTAATATACACCTGCATGACATGGTGATTATTGATAAGTCAATGAACTATATTGACAATTATCGTGGCCTATATTGACAACTTATTCTTCTATTTCACAATAAGGGTTTCTACCAATATCAAACTTCATCTTTTTCATCAATTCCTGTTGAATCATACCGAAACAGAGCAAGATGGTCTTCAACCCACCCACAATACACCCAGAAATAGAGCACCCATAATCACCCTACCCACCTAAAATAAAACCCCAACTTAGATGACCAACACACATCAAACAAAAAAAACACAAGCAGTTTTTGTTAATAATTGATGTTAGTGGAGTAGGCAAGATTTTTAGATGGGAGTAGAGGTGGGAATCAGGGTCGGCCCTTCAAGATTGGCAGGCTTGAAAGGGCCGACCCTTCATGACTGAAATTCTAAAAATACCCCAATTTACTAGACCCGGACCTTAAGCTACAGGGCTCAGGGCCAGCCCGCGGGCTTTTGGCCTGTCTAAAAAAATACTTTTTTTTAATATATTTTTCATATTTTTTATAAAAAAATAAAAATAAACCAATGAAATTGTTAATAAAAGACATAAATATGAATAAAATTAAGTCACAAATACAAAATATCATCATATATAAATATCCATCAACATCCAAAAACATTTAAAATATTCATTAATAAGATAACAACATCCAAAAATTTTATCTATAGTGCAATTGTGTAATAAATAACCACTATATTAATCTTTTAAAACTTTATCATCACTATAATCAATTACTCTTCTTCATAAGTATGCTTTTCTTTAGTAACAAAAATATCAAGTTTTTCTTCTTTATAGGAATTTTACTTTTAAATTTTGCAATCTAGCTATTATTTTACTTTAATGCGATAAATATTATTGTTGAAACTCATAATTTTCTAATTCAAATTATAGAATCACAAGTTATATAAGTATAAAAATACTCTATTATGAAATATATATATATATAGTTTAAAAATATCAACGTATATAATATAAATCAAATCATTATTAAAGTTCAAATTAACCTATTTTTTAAAAATTTAATTGGATAAATTATTGTCTAAAACCAAATAAATCAAATCATTCTGTAAAATTTAATTTTAAAATGATAATAATAATTAAATATTTAAAATATTATTAACAATGTAAAAAATTAATAATATTAGAATTATATTAAAAAATTTAAAACAAAAACAAAAAAAAATATAAAAGGGTCTAAACGGGCTGGCCCTCGACCCTCCAGGACAGAATAGTGTAAATTGTATTAAGAAGAATGATAATTCCTTTCAAAATGTCAACATGATTTCCTTGACATAAACGCAGCAAAAACAGTTTTGAGCCAACGAATGGAATGATCTTCATTAATATGAGGTGGTTGAAGATCAAAACAACCAAAGCAGAGTGCTGGTGCAAAAGGACATCCGAAGAAAGTGTGAAGCGGGGTTTCATCAGTGTCACAGCCAAAGAGACATTATCAGGAAGGTTTCTGCTAACTGCTCTTTATTTTGTCATGCATATATATGTCTTCATGGTCTTCCTCTGCAGGCTCTTTCATGCCAAAAAAATTTGATTTCTTCTTGAGCTGTTTACGAACAACCATGTTTTGGATATGCAGCTTTGGATTAGCTTCTAGTGAGCTCAGATCATTAAATATCTCAGCTGTAGGACGGAAGGTGTTCCAGTCACACTAAAAGCAAGCTCAACCAACACTATCTTGCATGATATTAGTGTTTTTCATCTTTCTTTAATTCTGTCTGTTCTTCTAACACTGATTATAGTTCTTTTAATTTGGGCACACACATTTGTGAATGAATTCCTTATCCTTGTATGTTATTGTACTCTGAGCTGATGATTTTGGGAGCTGGAATGCTTACAATCAAGGGGCATCAGGAGCAAGGCCGTCTTGGACGGTCTTTGGTAAACTCAGAATACGTGATCAGCCACCATCGAATGCTACACAAAAGATCATCACTGTAAAAGATGCCATGCCTGATGTTGAGAGTTATATGCAGTAAGTGAATGTTGCACTTCTCGAAGTGCGTGCTATTTTACTCTCAGGTCATCCATAGGTACAATAGTATGGATAATGGAAAATTATTTATGTCGAACAATGTCTTGCCTCATGATATTGTTTGTTTTGGTGGCTTTTAAAATCCCGTCGTTGATGTACATTCATTTTGACCCTTTTAAGGTGACTACGGAGGTAACATTGCTACTATTGTCTTCCGCATCTGTTCTCCTCCTTGTCCCATTCAAGTACATTCTTTCCTTTCTTATCTTGGATCTCTTTGCACGAGAGCTTGGGTTCAGGAAAGAAATGGTAAAGAGGTTCATTAGTATGGTGAGGGAGCGTTGGTGTGCAGTCCCTGCTGCCCCTGTAGTAGTTTTACCATGTGAAAATGACGAGTCCAGATCAGCAAGTCCGCTAAAGGAAACTGAGGACCAAGAAAAACCACAAGGAAATCAGAATGTTGTTAAGTCCAGGTAGATAGCTGCACCGTGATCACGGTCGTTTATAGAATAAGTGGATGTAATTTTCTGTCAATTCTTTTGTAAAGCAGAGGGCATTTGTTCTGGTTTGACTCTCTTTGATGATATGCTTGATCTGATCAGTCTTAACTCCAGTTCTGAAAGAGTTCGGTACAGTTTTGAAGTGTTGCTATCAAAATTTCCAGCAAGACATCAGATGATACATCCCAGTAGCACACAGCTCTGTATTTTATGCTTTTGTTGGAGAAGTTTATGGCACACATATAAAGAAACTTTAAAGTTTGTCTGCATGTGATAAGAAAGCAATTTTGTATGGGCAATAGCAGCCTTGTTGGATTTTCTTCTCTATACGATGTTATGTTCATTCGTCCATGGGGAATCAAAATTCTATGAAATGAATTGTGCTCTGAGAGTGGAAATTGTTTTCCAAGGAGAGAAAGGATTCTGGCGCTAACAGATGAGGTATTTCTCAACTCACATTATTGCTCCACCCCATTTCTTTTCCCAGCAAAATCTCATGGATGAAGTCTCAGTCTGTTTTTCTAACACTGATTATCGTTCTTTTGTTTGTTCTTTTCAGGTGACTACAGAGGTAGCATTGCTACTGTTATCTTCCGCATCTGTTCTCCTCATTGTCCCATTCAATTACATTCTTTCCTTTCTTCTCTATACGATGTTATGTTAATTCATCCAAGGGGAATCAAAATTCTATGAAATGAATTATGCTGTGAGAGTGGAAATTGTTTTCCAAGGAGATGAAGGATTTCTGGAGCTAACAGGTGAGGTATTTCTCTACTCACTTTATTGCTCTACCCCATTTCTTTTCGCCCAGCACATTGTCGTGGATGAAAGTCTCAGCCTGCAGAAATTGTTCCATTTGGTTCAGTATGTAACATTTTCTTTTAATGCTGCTTTTAGGGCATAGGCGTCTTCTACATGTTTAACTTAATGATAATATTTTACGCAAATAGCGTCTCCACTGGGCAAGTTATTATGACTACTAATTGTTAGATTGCTTCTTCTTCTAATATGTCCGCCATTTTTTCCACTGCTTGCCATAGGTAACAAGCTCAAATCAAAAAATTGAAACTAGCTCTGCAGTTGATTGAAATAAGCTTAGATTGCCAGTGGCCTAGTGCCACAATGGCATCATTACCCTACCTGAAAAGGGTTGTTGCTCACGTATGTACCATTATTAGCATCTGCACATAGGAGGAGGAAAGGACAACACTCACTATAACAACACAGTATTATATTGATTATTGATGTTCATAAATAAGGAAGAGGTTGGCAAAAAAAAAAAAAAAAAAAGAGGAAAAGGAGAAAAAATGCTCAAATTGAAGTTGGCCTAGAATCAAAGAAAAAGGACGAAGGGAGAAAGAGAAAACAGAGAAGATTAAAGAAGGGACAGCTGCAGAATAATGAAGACAGAAGATGAAGTCACCTGGCAGCAGAATGAAAATACTGGACCAGTTAGAAGTTCAAGACCAGGTTTAGATTGCTAACACAAACTTTGGATTGATAAAATTTAAACTAACTTCTCTTATCTTATCAAGCTAATACGAATTACACACACATAGCTACTATTTCTCATTTAATTCCCTCATTTCCAATGCCTTACTTTTCTTTATTTCAAGCTGAGTGTTTAATTTTTGTCAGTTCACATTTGCATCATCATCCTTTGCCTGTTTCTTACTTTTCCTGTTCAGATGAAAAAAGACGTGGGCTTCAACTTTCATGGGAAAAGTGAATATATAATATGACTTCATTCCGCAAGAGACTTGTCCTTCTTCACGCACGAAAACTGTACTGTTGGTATGTGGTGGATGGTATTTTAATTTGCAAGAAGATAAGTCCACTATCCGCACCATTCATTGATGTGGTGCACGTATGTGCCAGTCAATATGGCAGACCAGATTGTTGTTTTTTATATTGACAATAATGTGTCTTGTTTCATTAATTTGTTTATGTTTTTGGACTGTTTTGGAAACTTTACAACACAGCCGTTTATTTAAAAGTAAGAATCTTGGACAACTTACATATGTGAACATTGTAACTCAAAGTATCATCAAGTTATTTTGAAGTTGAAACTAATTTTAGTCAGGTCTAGGAGTATTAAGGCTAAATAATTTCTAATAAGTATACTTTTTTAGATTCAAACTTGCTTTCTCTCTCCTCACAAAAATGAGATCACTTACTATTTCAATTATGTACCCACAGCTTGTTGGTAATTCAGTTAAGTTTTAGATCGAAGTCAATCTACAATATTTTCTCGAATACTGAATTTATTTAGACTCTTGGTTCGTATAAGGTCTCAGAGTTTATTTTTTTCATTAGTTTGAAGTTATAAATTAATATTTTGATATATGTGTCACTACTTTATGTGACATATAAGATCCAAAAAGAGTATATATGACTTCTTAAATTGGGTGCCGCCATAATGGGTCTCAAAACTCCACTACAAATGAACTGATGTATTTAAATGAACCAAATCATTCATAAGATAGTATTTTTTATATATATATATATATATATATTTATAGAGAGAGAGAGAGACAACTCTTGACAAAAAGCGCAGGGTGCTGGTCAAAAAAAAAAAAGACAAAAGGCTCAGGGTAATAGAGTGGTAGTAAATTAATAAAATTGGGCAGATAATCATCAAATGATTAACATTATTTTGATCAAATGGAATTTCTGTTAGGCAGCAAAACACTCTATATATATTTAAAAAAAATCTATCGCACACTACGATAAATAATAAAAATCGTGTTGGATTGCACATGGACGTGGCTATGCCTGGAATCACGGTAACAACATGCTTTTGAGGTTATGTTTTTTCATTATTTCATGTGGCGGTGGAATCTTCCCATCATATGTCTCGTCTGCGTGTGGTGTGCGAGTTGAATAAAAGAAGACTTTTGTAATGGTTTTGATAATGTTAAATTTTTAAATCTCATTTAAAATTTAATAACTTTTTAGTTTTATCTCTATTTAATATATATATAAGCAAAATTAACATAATAATAAATGAGAAGTAAAATTATACATTCATATAAAAAATTTCTTTCAATACTTTACAAATAGGATAAAAAATATCTTTAGGACCAGAGAAATAGGTAATAGTGCCGGGATGATGGAATTGATGTTCTCGAAAGAGACACTTGCATGCTGAAATACAGAATCACAATCCTTTTGACAATATGATTGGCCGGATTTCTGCCGCCGTAGTAAGCTCTTGAATAAGTTATTTAGTGGGGAACAGTCTCGCAATGGACGAAAAGGTTAAAAAGAGTACAGAGACAAAAGCTGAGAATTAATCAGGGAGAGATCTTTCTATTTGCGGGCAGTCCTACGCCATCCGGGTACAGCCTCCGCATAGGAAGACGGCTTCTCTCCTCTAGCCTTCTTGTCCACACAAATATTTCCTTCCTTCTCTCTCTTAAATCAAACAAAAATTCAGGCCAAAAAAAAACATCAAACAAAAACAATATTAAAACCCCTCCCCTTCCTTTTCTTCAGTTGAACCGAGCACACCCTTAATAATGCTTTGGACCGTTTGTCATGATGGTGAACTCAGTGTTCTGCACGTGATGTGAAACATAGGCAGGTCGTAACCCTGGGATGGTGGAATTGATCTCCAAAAAGACAATTGCATGCTGGAAAGGAAGACTATCATCAATTAATTGTATTTAGTGGGGGGCAGTGTCAGATTTTTTTTTGGACTGAACGGACAGTATCAGATTTGACGAGGAGATGAACTTTCTCACCCACTTAAGCCCGGCCCATTCATAACAGTTCGATGAATCTGTCCATAAATACGCGCTCCGCGGACGCCCTCCCACACATCCATCCCGCTCCAAGCCTAAGCTTATCCCATCGATCTTCTTGTTTCTGCGTTTTCCCACAAACACCATGAACCTTTCATCGTTCTTAATGTACTACCTAGTGAAACAACCTGCCATTCAGAACTTCACATGGATTCGCAGCGAAACCCCGGCTTCATCCTTCCAGTTTCCCCTCATCACCGCCGCCTTTTACTTATGTATCATCTACTTTCTCAGTCATGTCTTTCGCCGCAGGCTTCCTCCGCCCATCCTCAAACCCATCACCGCCCTTTATGACGCTGCCATTCTCCTCCTCTCCTTCATCATGGCCCTCGGTTGCACCCTGTCCACCGTGTCCCAGGCGCCTGACCTCCACTGGATCATCTGCTTCCCGCCCAACACCCCGCCCTCCGGCCCCGTCTTCTTCTGGGCCTACGTCTTCTACCTCTCCAAGATCCTAGAATTCGTCGACACTCTCCTGATCCTCTTGTCAGACTCCCACCAACGCCTCACGCTCCTCCACGTGTCCCACCACGCCGTCGTGATCCCCATGTGCTACCTTTGGCTCTGGACGTCTCAGTCGCTGTTCCCGGTGGTGCTCCTGACCAACGCCTCCGTACACGTGCTGATGTACGCCTACTACTTACTGTGCGCACTCGGGGTCCGCCCCAAGTGGAAGAGGTTGGTGACGAGCTGCCAGATCGCTCAGTTCCCCGCCAGCTTCGGCGCTTTGGCCCTCATGCTGGGCTACCACGTTTTCGGGCCGGGTTGCTCCGGAGTCTGGGGTTGGATTCTCAACTTCCTCTTCTATGCTTGGCTTCTCTTCCACTTCCTAAGCTTCCATGAGCAGGCGTACAAGTCAAAGGCCGAGTAGAAAGCCCGCACCCCTCTGTGGTGCAGTAGGGGCTTCATGTTGTCTGTTTTCTGTATTTTCCTTTTCATTTTCTCTCTTATGCTGCATATATGGTATGTTTATGCAATGGTTTGCATAAAAAATGTGATATATATATACACTCCTCCGGTCCTAAATATAAAACTCTTTTTGTAGTGTAAATTACATTACTAAAAGTGTCTTATATTTAGGACCGGAAGAATATATTATAGATTTTATTATATGTATGTTTTGATAAGTTGATTCTAGCATTTGAATTATATATATCCTTTTCAGGAACTGTGCGTATTGTTTTTCCATATTTAAAGCAGGATATATAGCTGAACTTATATTCTTCCAATTGTTAGGACCCATTTCATTTAATGCCCCCGGTGCTTGTTTTATATAATAATAATAATAATAATAATAATAATAATAATAATAATAATAATAATAATTAGCTGATGATGATGTGTGTGTGATTGCAAAAAGTCAGACAAGAATCATCTAAGCATGATTTAAAGCGCGACTATGTAATCCATCTTTCCTCTAGTTGGGATGGATGGTAATGAAAGAAGTCAATCCCTGACTGTTATAGTCTTGTGTTTTTTTGTGCCTCTCTTTTCAATACAATCCCGTCCATCCATTTAATTAGGGTGGTAAACTTGTCGACATATATCTTCGCATGGAAGAAAACTACTTAAATTCTGGTATTTCAATTTGAACTCATTGTGTGTGTATTTATTTATGGAGATTAGTGAAAAAAGAGAGAAGGCGCTGGCGGCAATAGAGTGATGGACAACTCAGGAAGTTTGCTTTTGCTTCTAGGGATTAACGCCGTTGAGCTCTTTTGCTTCTACGGATTAAGGCCTTGACCAAATTTGTCAACTAGATTTAATTAGAATTTATCCAAAAAATTAACAAGAGAATAAACCTGAAAATAAAATATACCATAGCATAATCTCTGTTCGTCAATTTAATTTTTTCCCCCCTTAGTGGGCCAATAGAAACAGTGAGTTGCCAAAATAATAATTGTTTATAACCACGTGCTCGCTTTATTTGCAACAAAATAATGCAAGGATCTTTGTTCCAAAGGTCAAACTTAATCTGCCCCTTTTCCATCACAGTAATCATCTTCTTGGAGTGCATATATATATAGGGAATAGTATGTTGCGTGATTTTCTCACTATAGATTAATTAACCAACCAGAGCAGCACAAGTTTTCATGAAAAAAAAAATCATCAAACCAACAACAATGCAAAATACTCCTCCGGTTCTTAATATAGGACCCAATTCTTGAGTTGGTTTTGGTCCTAAATATAAGACTCATTTATCATATTTATCAATTTCTCTAAATTACCCCTATGAATACTCCCTCAACCATAATCAAGTAAAAGAGAAGAGTGAGTATTAAGAAAGATGATTATGGTGTTTTAGAAAAAATGTGTCACTTTTCTTATAATTAACTAACTTACCTAACTTCCTTAATCTAATCAAATTAGTTAAATGGGTCTTATATTAAGGACCGGAGGAGTAATATAATTTTGGGTTATTGATCATTTTTAAGAAATAAAATTAAATAGTTCGGTCTTCGCTCAAAAAAAAAAAAATTAATAGTTCAGATGAGTTTTCCATCAGTTTTTTTCCCCGGTTTTAATTTTGAACAGGACACACGGCCTGGTCAGCCCCTTTCAGACGAAACTGGTTTATTTTCTAAGTGAAGAAATTAAAAAGTAAACCCATTGGAAAGCTGGTATAGCATGTGCACTGGAAATTAATTACTTAATAAGGTGTGGTTGGCTAAGTTGAACATGAAAGAAGAACCTAAACCTAATCTTCAACTTCTATTCGATTTAGGGGAATCTAATTTGCTTTGCTGATACGAATCTTCACCTAATTAATCTTCAAGCCAAAGTCCAATCATTCATTATGAATAATGACAAGCAATTGGAATGTTCAGGAGCTACGACATTTCTCCCCACATTGGATCGTTGGCTATAATATTTAGCTCTGTGTGTGTGAATGGGGCTAGTGAACATTATTTGCCCGCGTGGGAGTATCTAAGTGGAGATTTTTCAGACTAAGAAGAATATACTGACTTGGTTACCAAGTTCAGGTATTAAGAACGTCTTTAATATTATTATTTTTTTGCCAACGTTAAGAATGTGTTTAATTAAAAAGTATGTGATTTGCTTCCACTTGATTGCAAAAAAATATGATTACACCAATATTGAAGTCACTAAATTTATTTGAGAAAACATAATTTAGCTAGGTTCCCTAACAGTAAAATATTAAGTCGCCAAAATACGGATAAACTTTCTGAAGATGATATCAATGAAAATATAAGTAAAAATGTTAATTTTTTTTACTGAAGCATATTTTTATAGGTGAAGGATACTTTCGTTAAAAAAGGTTAATTTTTATATTGCCCGATATTATATCAGACATAAAATAGTATGATTTTAAATAATACAATATTTTACATCATGTCCTCAATTAAGCCTCTTTCAATCAAGCTCCGATTTGGATGTATTAATAATCATGAAATTGTGATCTAATAGTGTTGACAGGACGGTTACAATTTTCTAAAAGGGCAATAAATAAAGGTCCGTATTTTAAGTACAATACATCATAATCTGATAGCTAATACTACCTCCGGTCCTAATTATAAGACCCAGTTGACTTATTTGAGGAGATTAAGGAAGTAAGTTAAGTTAGTTATTTGTAATACATAAGTGTTGTCATTCCTAAAATATCCTTGCTAATTAAGTATATTGGCTAGAACTATCATTATTAGAAGGACTATCTTGGAAAAAATACATAAATATGAGAGACAAAATGGATTGGGGTCTTATAATTAGGACCAAACAAAAAGTCAAACGGGGTCTTATATTAAGGACCAGAGGTAGTATTATCTTTAAATGATACTTAATTAAGGTACATCTCAGATTCAAATTCAACACCAACTACCATTTGACTGGGCATATTTTTTTTTCCCTTCTTGTGATATAAATATAGTTCGGTTTCTTATATCTAACTTGGACCTTATTTTTATCATACTATCTAGTCACCATGATCCACTGGCATGAGCAATTTTCCTATAAATGGGAGGTTGGAAGTTTCATCCCGTTCCTAACTTTAGGAAGTTAGTATCTGAATTTTTAAATAAAAAAAAAGTTTCTTTTTCCCTACTGGTCTTGAACATGGCCACAAATTTAACTATATAGACAAGGTCTTAATACCTTCATCAATAGAATCTTCATTTCACATGGCTCGACTTCGTGACTCCATAAGAGATCAAATTATTCACTATATACAAGAATAATCATGTCCCTTTTATTTTCTTTTTTCTTTTCAGATAATGTAATGTGTTGTTAAAAAAAACTACTTGGACAAATATATTTCGTTGCAACCTCTATTATTAAGACAATTAATATGAAATTTTTTGTGTGGTTATTTAATTTTGTAAAAAAAAATATGGGATTCATTTTTAAAATTTTTAAGAAATAATAATATTTTTTTGGCAAAGTAAATCATTTTCCTAAAAACATATTTAATTATTTTATTAATATATATACACTTTAATTTTTTATTAATTATATTATTTATGTCTTATTTATTATGTTGCCAAAATATATATTATTAACAAATTTATTACTTCAAATAAACATATATTATGAAATATATCTTACATGTAATTATCATTTAAACTTATATCCTTTTTAGTAATTTCTACATATCAAAAAGCACTTCTGACAACAATTATCCAAACACTCTTACTTTATCAGAATCACTTTTTCAGAAAATCTATTCTTTCAAAATCTATTCTCTCCAGAATCTATTTTCCAGAAGCTATTCTCCAAACCATGGTTTTGCCTCATCCAAACACCCCCTAAGGTACCGTTTGGGTGACACCCCAAACCATGGTTTGGGTGATAAGTCACCCAAACACCCACTGGTTTTGGGCAAACCGTGGTTTTGGACCAAAACCGTGGTTTTGGCTCCAAAACCGTGGTTTTGGCTCCAAAACCGTGGTTTTGGCTCCAAAACCGTGGTTTTGGCTCCAAAACCGTGGTTTTGGAAAAAGTAGAAATTTTTTGCTTTTGGAAAAAAAAAAGAGAGTGTGAGAGCTTATAGGATATGTATCTTGTTATTTTTTTTTATAAACATATTTTTTTATAAACATATTTAATCTTATATTTTAAAAATATATATACATATTAATTATTTATTAATTATATTATCTTATGTATTATTAATTATGTTAATAAAAAATATATTATTAACAATTTTATTCCTTCAAATTAAAATATATCATAAAATCTATTTTTCTGTAATTATCATATTAACTTATGTCCTTTTTTTAGTAATTTGTATATATAAAAAGTGCTTCTGATAACAACTATCCAAACACTCTCACTTCTCAAAATCACTTTTTCATAACATTTATTCTTTCCAGAATCTATTCTCCAGAATCACTTTTCCAAACCACGGTTTGGTTTCATCCAAACACACCCTAAGACACTGTCTCTCGCTAGGGAAAGTGACGAAGAGGCTGGCAAGAAAAATGAGGAAGAGGAGAAAGAAAACTCAAATTGAAGTTGGCCTAGAATCAAACGAAAAGGACGAAGGGAGAAAGAGAAAACAGAGAAGATTAATAAGGGACAGCTGCAGAATAATGGAAATAGAAGATGAAGGCACCTGGCAACAGAGTGAAAATACTGGACCAGATAGAAGTTCAAGACTAGGTTTAGGTTGCTAATACAAACTTTGGATTGATAAAATTTAAACTAACTTTGTTTCTCTTATCATAGCGAATGCAAGTTACACACACATGCAGCTATTTATAACTACTAATTCCTATTTAATTCCGTTATTTCCAATGTCTTGCTTGTACTTATTTTAAGCTGAGTGTTTAATTTTTGTCACTATATTCCAAACGGGAATGGGGCGTGTTGACATTTGCACCATCAGTTTTAGACTGTTTCTTAATTTTCCTGTTCAGATGAAAACAGACGTGGGTTTCAACTTCCATGGCAAAAGTGAAAATATAATGACTTCATTCCGTAAGAGACTTGTCCTTCTTCGCGCGCCAAAACTGTAATGTTGATGTGGTGTGCGTGCCAGTCAATGTGGCAGACCAATGATGGTAGCTATTGGGTTATTGTTTTTTCTTATATTGACAACAATGTGGCTTGTTTCATTAATTCGTTTATGTTTTTTGGATTGTTTTGGAAAAGTCAAAACAAAGCCATCTATTTCAAAGTAAGAATCTTGGGCAGCTTGTGAGTTGTGACATAGGAAGATTGATAAACAACATCACAAGCAGGCGACAATATAATGATGGACAACACACGAATGTAAGTCGGCTTTTGCTTCTAGAGATGCAATTAAGGCCACTCAGCAAATTTGCCTACATATCTTGCGAGTAAGAGAACTTAATTTAAAATATGCTATATTCTAACTAGATTTAATTAGAATTTATCCAACAAATTAAAAAGATAATAAAGCTGAAAATAAAATATACTATAGTATAATAATCTACTCTGTTCGTCAATTTAAATGTTACTTTAGTGAGCCTTTTAGGTGGGAATAGAACTGTCAACCTTTGGGGTGAATAGCAGCAATATAATACCACTTGTAGCATGGTTAATCTGAAGTGATAGCCAGAGACATGGCAAGCATATACAAGCCACATGGACATAATAGAACAAATTAAAAGTGAATATAAAAACAGTGTCACAATAGAAACAAATAATTATTTATAACTAAAGTAATCCTTTAATTTGTTTGTTAATTTTATTTGACCCAACACAACAACCATCATTGTCCCTCCCATAATATAATACACATATATGATATTAACGCGGTTGTGCCCTATCACATCCACGTCATGTTTAGATGTCCGCCCATACATATGCATATTTAATTAGTGGCACCACAATCATTTTGAGGTGGCTGGGTGGGAATCAAGAGATCATATATGGTAACCTAATTAGTGCATGCAAAAGTAATGCAATGATCTTTGTTCCAAAGGCCAAAATTAATCTGCGATTTTCCAACACAATAATCATCTTCTTGGAGTGCGACGCATATAGGGAGTACTGTTGCATATGATTTTCTCACTGGATTAGTTAACCAACCAGAGAGGCAAAATTTTTCATGAAAAAATCAATCAAACCAACGACAATGCAAAATACTACCTTCAATCCTAATTATAAGAGCTAGTTAACTAATTTGAAGAGATTAAGAAAATAAGTTTAATTAATTGTTTGTCAAACAATTTTTTCATCGGGTTTTTCCCCGGTTTTAATTTTGAACGGGATATGCGGCCTGGTCAGTCTGTTTAAGACAACACAGGTTTATTTTCTAACTAAAGAAAAAGTAGACACATTGGAGAGCTGGTATAGCCTAAACACTGGAAATTAATTAATTAATAAGGCGTAGTGGTAATTGGCTAAGTTGAACACGAAAGCAGAATGCAAGTTGTTGATTTGAACCTAGACCTTATCTTCAGCTTCTATCCTACTTAGGGGTATCTAGATGGGCATTTTAATGTGTGGCTAGGTGCTTTCATTTTCTCTTTCTCCCTTCCTCATAAATAGGAAATGGTAGCCATAAATAACTATGTGTGGGTATATATATATATATATATATATATGTATATATATTTATAAGATATAATATAAAACAAATTAAATATTGGCCCCAAAAAAAGATAAAAATAAATAAATTATATATAAATACACACACATATATATAAGTGAAAAGGAAAGGGAGGATAAAGTATAAAACTAGTCATATTTGAGAAATATGATTATATCTTGTTTGAAATTATATATCTTTTTATGAATTTTAAATCTTGAAAGTGAAACATTTCAACTTTATTCCGCGGAGAGAGACCAGAAAAAGCTTACGATGAAGACGTGATAGGGAAAGGATCGACGATTTTTTCATATCGGAATATGATAAGTCATTAAGAAGTGTATATTCCCTCGCCCAGCCTATAATATTCAATAATAGGCACACACACACACGTGTGTGTGTGTGTGTGTGTGTGTGTGTGTGTGTGTAGCGTGCGCGCGCGCGGGGGTTCAGAATGTCTCCACTGCAGCGCTTCGGTCCTTTTTGTCTCCACCGAAAAAATGACGCCGTCATTCTAAAATCCATTTTCCTCATTTGTTAGCTCAAAACTCAACGACGTCGTTTTTTAGTGGAGTCAAAATGGGGAGAAGTTTCAGTGGAGAGGTTCTGAACCCCGCGCGTGCATGGGGCCGTGAACATCATTTGCCCACGTGGGAGTATCTAAGTGGAGATTTTTCATCCTACGAAGAAACCGGACGAGCATAAGTTAATAGAATATGTTACGGAATTATCACTTATTTGGAGCCTATATTATACAGTATAATGGAGCCTATATGTTGTGGCCCTATTATAGGATTATGTGGTATAGGAAAAATAAGAATGAGCTACTTAGACCTCATTTTTATCATACTATTCAGTCACCATAATCCAATGGCATGAACAATCTTTTTATAAGTGAGAGATTGCAGGTTAGTTTGTAACATTAGGAAGTTAGTATCTGTCTTTTTAAATAAAAATACTTCTCCAGTACTAAATATAAGACTCTTTTTATAGTGTAGTACAAAAAGAATATTATATTTAGGACCGAAAGAGTTATAATATTTTAGTAATATCATCAATATAGTCCTTGATATCCCAATAAGAATTCTAATCAGAGCATGGGATGCATGTATCTGAAATTTTGAATTCTTAAAGACAAAGTGAATTATGGAGGCGTTGGACTATTTGACATGACATGTTCTCTTTTTTTCTACTGGCGTTGAACATAAGACGACACATTAGTACTCCTCTGCTCCTATTTATAGGGTAGGGAGAGAAGTTTTTTTTAGTCCTATTTATAAGTCACTTCATTAACTTTTTAGTGTGAATGTACTATTTTGTCCTTCATTTATTATAGTGTAAGTAGTTATCTTTTTTGAAAGGAGTATATATTAAATAGGGGTAAAGTTGAAAAGTTGCTATATTTTAATGGAGAGTTAATGCAGTTTAAGGTTTTTCTTGGTCTGTGTAAAACATGTTGGAAATGCCTTATAAATAGGACCAGAGGAGTAGACCACAATACCCTGTGAAAGATTCTGTGGATCATCAGCCCACTAGCTAACTGATGTCAAAACACGCTGGACAGCACTCTTTGGAGAAATTAGTGCGAAGGACTAAATAAAATAATATTTACGAGACATGAACTAAGTACCAAACTTCAAATGTCAAGATACTAATGACTTGGTCTTGGGCGTTCTTTTCTTCTTCGTCAACAAAAGTCTAGATCCATTGTAATAATAATTATCAATAGTTACTTTGCTTATATTCTTTACAAGTTTTTCATTTTGATTTATCCTTTTTTTAGACATTTTAAGTTTATTTATCTTTTGTCTTTCAAAATTAGAGAAATTTTTTTCCCTCTGCCAATTTTCAGTTGCCACCAATTGTTTTTGGCCAATTTTATCCATTTTCTTTATTTTCTTATACAATTTTTATTATAAGTGCCTGTGCCTTATATATAGGTGGTTGGACATCCATAACTCATTTCAATCATGTTGATGGGGACGTGACGCCATCAACATGGAAATGCCTTCTCATCCCGATTGTCAAAACGGTAATAGGACATATTTGTCCTAATCTTATCCCATTCCCCAAACATCTCTAATTTCAGGACACTTTTGTAGTTTGACTTCTTGTGAGGACGCCAGGGTGACTTTACACTGTTTTCATTGCGTAGTGAGTGTTAAGCTGTAATACAGATTATATATCTTTCAACTTATAAACAATATTTACACTGTTCTCTCCACCTTCAAGGTGCAATAGGGGTCTGAAAATTTTACTTTGATATTTTGTTCTACTGCACGTTTCAAAGATTTGAAGTTTATGAGCGTAAAAAGGCATGCTAGAAGAAATGTTTTGATTTTCATGGTCAAACATACTAGGAGTTTCAGAAAGGAATAATCAAATTGGGCCTCCCATGGCCGCAAAACTGGGGAGGTCCCAGCTTCCTTTGCGGCTTCCTCCCCACGTGGGTTAGTCCTTTGCATGACTCGCATTGCAAGTGATTTGTTTTTATTTTTTATTTTTGATATAAACCATCCGGTATCCAACCACGCCTTTTCTGGGCCCCAACCTCTTTGGGCCAGTTGTACCCGAGCGATCGACTAGTCCGGATTCGGGCCGGGCGACAAGTAAAGCCCTCTCCGGTACCCTTTTTAACAAGTGAGGATTCGAACCCCCGCCCTCAAAGAAGTGATTTGTTTTTATTAGGTTTGAGTAGCTGAGAAACTTTAATGGGCCTCGTGCTTAAGGGAGTCCACATGAATAAGCCCAATAAGGAATGGTCTGCCTTTGGGCTTCCATTTTTGTTTGTCAAGAGAATGGCCCGTCAAGTGATCCAATAACATGGATGGAGGAATTGGTGGCTTGGTGCTGCTGGATAGCCTTAGGAATAACAAGAGTGTGAGAAAATTCTAAAGTGTCAAACTAAGGAGAACGAATAAAATAAGATTGTCTCCAATAAAAAAAACATTATGCTAGGGAGAAAAAAAAAAGCATATGCACATTTAAATGATACTCCATTGACACGAGTTTAAAAGCTCCTCATTAGATGGGGCGGACGGCCGAGTGAGATCCTTGCTGGATGAGAATGACACGTTGAAGAAGATTTTCCTTCGCTACAATCTGCGGCAGAAAGGACTTGCCTTGGTGCATTACAAGATCTCACTTGAACCAAATTGTATTAAGAAGAATGATAATTCCTTTCAAAATGTCAGCATGATTTCCTTGATATACACGCAGCAGAACAGTTTTGAGCCAGCGAATGGAATGGTCTTCATTAAAATGAGGTGGTCGAAGATCAGAACAACCAAACCATAGTGCTGTTGCAAAAGGACATCAGAAGAAAGTGTGAAACTGGGTTTCATCAGTGTCATAGCCAAAGAGATATTATCTGGAAGATTTCTGCTAACTCCTCTTTATTTTTTCATGCATATATATGTCTTCATGGTCTTCCTCTGCAGGCTCTTTCATGCCACAGAAATCGAGTGCAGAAATGTGATTTCTTCTTGAGCTGTTTACGAACAACCTCGTTTTAGATATGCAATTCTGGATTAGCTTCTAGTGAGCTCAGATCACTAAATATCTCAGCTGTAGGGGGGAAGGTGTTGAATTCAGTCACACTTAAAACAAACTCAACCAACACCATCTTGCATGATATTAGTGTTTTTTTTTTTTTTCATCTTCCTTTAATTCTGTCTGTTTTTCTAACACTGATTATAGTTCTTTTGTTTGTTTAGGCCCTGGTACGCACATTTGTGAATGAATTCCTTATCCTTGTATGTTATTGCACTCTGAACTGATGATTTTGGGAGCTGGAATGCTGACAATCAGGGGGCTTAAAGAGCAAGGCCGTCTGGGACGGTCTTTTGGTTAAGTCACAATACGTGATCAGCCTCCATCAAATACCATACAAACGATAATTGCTGTAAAAGATGCCACGCGTGAGGTTGAGAATTATATTCAGCAAGTGAATGTTGCACTTCTCAAAATGCGTTCTATTATACTCTCAGGTCATCCACAGGTTCAATAATATGGATAATGAAAAACTACTTATAACACACAATATCTTGGCCTCATGATATTTTTTGTTTTGGTGGCTTTTAAAATCCCGTCATTCATTTACATTCTGAAGTAGCTCGTACCTTGGCGGGCTGGCATTTTGCTAGCCCGCCAGCCCGCCAGCCCGCCTCAATATTCTTTTTTTTTTAAATAAAAATTATTATTATTAGTATAGGTTAAGTTTAATTTAAAATGTTAAAATTAGACTTCGAACCTTGAATTTGAGTAGTGAGTTATAGTAAAATAAAGTGAATATTAATTTATAATTTAAGAAGATATTTTTAAAAACTAATATATTTTTTATAAATCATTAATTTAACTAGTTTTCTTATTCAAAGTAATTTAGTTTTCTTATCCAAATTAATTAAGTAGATACTTTATGTGTAAATATATAAGTATCACATGTTTATTTAATTTTATAAAGGCTTTTATAGTGACACAACAAATAAATGAAAAATAAAAGATGAACGACGATCTTCGTATAACTACACACAGAATTACAAATATATAAAATGTGTAATTACTTATACAATGATATGAAAGAAGTAATGTTTAATTGTTCATGTGGAATTTAAAGGTCAAAATATTTTAACTATATTAGGAATTATATGAAAAATAAAAAAATAATAAAAAAAAAAAGCAGGCTAGCGCGCGGTGGAGCGGGCTCAAAGCGGTGCGGGTTGGAATAGCCTTCACCTTGGCGAGCCCGCCCTTTTTGGCTGGCTGGCGGGTTGGGCCCCCAGGCCGAGCCCGTGTTACCAACTCTACTACGGAGGTAGCATTGCTACTGTTATCTTCCGCAGCCGTTCTTGTACATTCTTTCCTTTCTTATCTTGGATCTCTTTACACGAGAGCTTGAGTTCAGGAGAGAAATGGTAAAGAGGTTCATTAGTATGGTGAGGGAGCGTTGGCATGCAGTCCCTGCTGCCCCGGTAGTAGTTTTACCATACGAAAATGATGTGTCTAGGTCAGCAAGTCGGCTAAAGGGAACTGAGGACCAAGAAAAACCACAAGGAAATCAGAATGTTGTTAAGTCCTGATAGATAGCCGCATCATGATCATGGTTGTTTATAGAATATATAGATGTAATTTTCTGTCAATTCTTCTGTAAAGCAGAGGACATTTTGTGAACTAGCTTGACACCATTTGATGAAATGCCTGATCTGATCAGTCTTAACTCCTGTTCTGCACTAACATGTGATGGAAAGAAGTTAGGTATACACACAGAGTGTTAGATTTTCTTTTATTATTTTTTTCCCCTCTATAAAACAGTTTTCAAAATAATCTTAATTTTTTTATCTCAACACACACAGCTATTTATGACTACCATTTCCTATTTAATTCCCTTATTTCCAATGTCTTACTTTTATTTATTTTAAGCTGAGTGTTTAATTTTCTGTCAATTCTTTTGTAAAGCAGAGGACATTTGGTCTGGTTTGACTCTTTTTGATGAAATGCTTGATCTGATCAGTCTTGACTCCAGTTCTGAGAGAGTTCGGTATAGTTTTTAAGAGTTGCTATCAAAATTTCCAGGAAGACATGAGATGATACATCCCAGTAGCACACAGCTCTGCATTTTATGCTTTTGTTGGAGAAGTTTATGGCGCACATATAAAGAAACTTTAAAGTTTGTCTACATGTGATAAGAAAGCAATTTTGTATGGGCAACATCAGCCTTGTTGGATTTTCTTCTCTATACGATGTTATGTTAATTCATCCAAGGGGAATCAAAATCTATGAAATGAATTATGCTGTGAGAGTGGAAATTGCTTTTCAAGGAGATAAAGGATTTCTGGAGCTAACAGATGAGGTATTTCTCTACTCACTTTATTGTTCCACCCCATTCTTTTCCAGCACAATCTCATGGATGAAAGTCCCAGCCTGCAGAAATTGTTCCATTTGATTCAGTGTGTTACATTTTCTTTTAATGCTACTTTTAGGGGATAGGCATCTTCTACATGTTTAACTAAATGATACTCCCTCCTATCCTAAATATAAGACCTATTTTATAATATAAATTATACTACAAAATAAGTTTTATATTTAGGATCGGAGAAGTAATATTTTATGCAAATAGCTTCCCAGATGATGGGTGTAGAATGTTGGTGCCTAGTCTCCACTGGGCAAGCTATTATGACTACTAATTGTTAGATTGCTTCGTCTTCAAATATGTCCGCCATATTTTCCACTGCTTGCCATAGGTAACAAGCTGAAATCAAAAATTTGAAAGTACCTCTGCAGTTGATTGAAATAATATTAGATTGCCAGTGGCCTAGTGCCACAATGGCATCATTAACCTACCTGAAAAGGGTTTGTTGCTTGCGTATGTACCATTATTAGCATCTACACATAGGAGGAGGAAAGGACAACACCAACTATAACCACATATGGTATTAAATTGATTATTGATGTACATAAATAAGGAAGAGGTTGTCATAAAAAAAGAAAAACGAGGAAAAGGACAAAGAAAACTCAAATTGAAATTGGCCTAGAATCAAATGAAAAGGACGAAGGGAGAAAGAGAAAACAGAGAAGATTAAAGAAGGGACAGCTGCAGAATAATAAAGATAGAAGATAAGGTCATCTGGCAGCAAAGTAAAAATACTGGACCAGTTAGAAGTTCAAGACCAGGTTTAGATTGCTAATACAAACTTTGGATTGATAAAATTTAAACTAACTTTTTTCCTCTTATCATAGCGAATGCAAGTTACACACACACACGCAGCTATTTATAACTACTACTTCCTATTTAATTCCCTTATTTCCTATGTCTTACTTTTAGTTATTTTAAGCTGAGTGTTTAATTTTTGTCACTATATTCCAGACGGGAATGGGGCGTGTTGACATTTGCATCATCAGTTTTAGACTGTTTCTTACTTTTCCTGTTCAGATGAAAAAAGACATGGGTTTCAACTGTCATGGGAAAAGTGAAAATATAGTGACTTCATTCCGTAAGAAACAGTCAAAAACTGTACTGTTGGTATGTGGTAAATGGTATTTTAATTTGCGAGAAGATAAATCCACTATCCGCACCATTCATGGACGTGGTGCACGTACGTTCCAGTCAGCATGGCAGACCAGATTATTGTTTTTTATATTGACAATAATTTGTCTTGTTTCATTAATTTGTTTGTTTTTGGATTGTTTTGGAAACTTTACAATACAGCCGTTTATTTAAAAGTAAGAATCTTGGGCAACTTACACACGTGTTCATCAAATTATTTTGAAATTGAAACTAATTTTTATCAAGTCTATAAGTATTAAGGTTAAATCGCTTCAAATAAGTAGGTTTTTTGAGATTCGAGCTTGCTTTCTCTCTTCTCACAAAAATGAGATCACTTAACATCTCAATTATATATCCACAACTTGTTGGTAATTCAGATAAGTTTTAGACCGAAGCCAATCTATAACAATATTTTCTAGACTAAATTTATTTAGACTCTTGGTTCATATAAGGTCTAAAAGAGTTTATTTTTTTTCATTAGTTTGAAGTTATAAATTAATATATTTAAGAGAATTACAATGAGGTCCCAAGTAAGGAAAGTAATTGAAAAACAAGTCCCAGAGGTTATCATTTCCACAGTAAAACTTGTCATTATAAACTGCTCAAATTGTTATTAGGATTTTTTAGTAATTATTTCTCTTCTATGGGACTTGATTATAATTCTCCCTTAATATTTTGATATATGTGTCACTACTTTATGTGACATATAAGATCCAAGAAGAGTATATACGACTTCTTAAATTCGGTGCCGCCATAATGGGTCTCAAAACTCCACTATAAATGAACTGATGTATTTAAATGAACCAAATCATTCATAAGATAGTATATTTTATATATATATATATATATATATATATATATATATATATAGACAACTCTTGACAAAAGCGCAGGGTGCTGGTCAAAAAAAAAAAAAAAGGACAAAAGGCGCAGGGTAACAGAGTGGTAGTAAATTAATAAAATTGGGCAGATAATCATCAAATTATTAACATTATTTTGATCAAATGGAATTTCTGTTAGGCAGCAAAACACTCTATATATATATATATATATATATATATAAAATCTATCGCACACTAAGATAAATAATAAAAATCGTGCTGGATCAGTGGATTGCACACGGATGTGGATGTGGCTGTGCTTGGAATTAGGGGTGTTCATGGGACGGGACGGGACGGGACGGGACCGGGACAGGGACGGGACAGGGATTTTGTCCCGTGTCCCGTCCTGTCTCAGTCCTGTCCCGGTCCCGTCGGTACCGGGACGGAACCGGGACGGGACCGGGACGTCCCGCTTCTCCCTTTTTTTTAAAAAAAAAATACTATAATTTTTTATATGAATTTTTTATGTTATAATACTTATTTTTTATTGGGCTTTTAAAGATAAAAACATTATAAAAAAATATTATATAGAAAGCTTAATTATATAGCATAAAAAGTGTAAAAATAATAGTGTAAAAAAAATACCGTAAAAAAACACTATATAATGACTTTATGAATTATTTTATTGAGAAAGGAGATTTTGTTGAGATAATACTATAACTTAAGAGCTACAAATCACCATAAAGATAAGAGTTATTATTAATAAGTAAATTGAATAATCTAATAATAATTATTAATAAATAATTTTTAAAAGAAAAAAAATTCCAGGTCCTAATCCCGCGTCCCGTCCCGTCCTGAAATTTTTTTGTCCCGTCCCGTCCCGTCCCGAACTCACCGAGACCGGGACGGGACAAATTAAAACCCCTACCAGGAATCACGGTAACAACATGCTTTTGAAGTTATGGTTTTTTATTAGGGAAAATTACATTCAGGTCCCACGAGTATAATTAATATCAAAAAGGTCCCACGAAATCGCGAAATGATTCTGAAGTCCCCAGGGACCTGTGTGTAATTAATTCTAATTGTGAAATTACCTACTTACCCCTGTTAATTTTATTGCAACAATTCGTTTACAATCTCAACAGTGGCTGTTAACAACCCGAGAAGACATGATTGACAACCTCGGCAGTGCTTATGACAACTCACTCTGTGGAATGCCAGGGGCGTTGTTGAGGTTTGTTAACCACCTCTTCTCGGGTTGTTAACAACCACTGTTGATATGTAAGTAGGTTCTAATTTATTGACAATCTCAACATGCTGTTAACAACCCGAGAAGACGTGATTGACAACCTCGGCAGTGCTCATGACAACTCACTGTGTGGAATACCAGGGGCGTTGTTGAGGTTGTTAACCACCTCTTCTCGGGTTGTTAACAGCCACTGTTGAGGTTGTAAATAGGTTCAAATTAACAGGGGTAACTACGTAATTTCACAATTAGAATTAATTACACACAGGTCCCTGGGGACTCAGAATCATTTCGCGATTTTTGAGGGACCTTTTTGATATTAATTGTGTTCTGTGGGACTTGAGTGTAATTTTCCCTTTTTATTATTTCATGTGGCGGTGGGATCATCCAATCATACGTTCTCGTCTGCGTGTGGTGTGCGAGTTGAATAAAAGAAGACTTTTTTTTTTGGGTAGAAAACGAGGGCCCACACCCATTAAAACAACATCTCACTATCCAGCATCAGCACTTCCCTCTGCAACACTTTCATCAAGCCGAACTCTTCCACCTCGCAACCTGTCCGTCTCCAAGTTTCAAAGGCTTGCAGAGGAACTTCTCTCCAGATCTTCACTTCCTCATTGATTCCAAAGCTTAACTTAGCCAAGACATCTGCACAAGTGTTCGCAGATCGCCTTATCCAGTAAACTTTAACTTCCCATCTTCTGTTCATCAACTCATAAATTTGAGCCCACAACTGGTTATAAAGATTCCTTCTTTCATCTTTCCTTTCAGTTTTCTTACCACTTCATACGCATCTGTTTCGATCTGGATCTTTCTCAACCCGAGATTCCAAGCCAACTCCAGACCTCTTCGAATTCTCCAACTTTCCGCCTCTTCTGCCGTACAACTTCCAATTCGAGCAGAGAAACCAGCAATCCACCTTCCTTCGAGTCTCTCAACACTCCTCCACAACCAGCAATTCCTTGCTCCCCTCTACATGCTCCATCAGTGTTTAGCTTGGTCCAGCCTTCATCTGGTACCTCCCATCTTTGCTCCTCACCACTATCATCTTCCTCTTCCACCTCAATGTTCGTCCCCAACCCCTTGGCAGAGGCAATTTGCCCACAAAAATTCAGGATTAACCACACCTGCCTGTCAGCAAGATCACGAATTCCTTGGGGATTGAAGATCTTCATGTTTCTCATCTTCCATAAGGACCAACACGTTACTCCAAAGAGTATATTCCAAGGTAAACCTTTGATCTCTTTGCTTTTATTTAAATTCTCTAGCAACCATACTTTGATGTTCTGGCTGTTTCTTTGCATTTGATTATCTCCAACTTCCTTCCAAATCTTCTTAGCTACTTGGCAGTCCCTCAGTACATGTAGAGAACTCTCCCATTGCCCACAAAACTGACAATTCCCTTCTGCTCCCCATCGGCGATTTCTTAGAGCATTGGTCGGTAACTTATCATTTCCCGCAAGCCATAGAAAATTTCTAATGCGTTCAGGGCCCTTCCACTTCCAAACCAACTCCCAAATTCTCTCCTTTTCTCCCCAATTTCCCTCACACAGCCACTTATATGCACTCTTACTGTAAATTCACCATTCTTGCTTCCTTTCCATAATTCTATATCATTTTCACCATCTCTGTATGGTGGAACCTTGGCTCTAATACGTAACAGAGCACTGTTATTTAGAAACCTTCCCAACACATCCCACTTCCAACCTCCCTCCTCTTGCACTAAGTCTGATACTTTCCAATCCTCTCCCTCTCTATTATCGTTTCTTCGAAAATTATCAAGAATCCATCCATCATCAACCCAAGCATCCTTCCAAAAGCTAGTATCTCTGTCATTTCTCACTCCTTTCCAAACATTCCGCTTCATCAATTCCCATACCTTTCCCAGATCCTTCCATAATGGGGAGGCTGTTTGCTGTACCTTTAGGATTGAAGGGAGTTCTCTACCAGCATTATACTTATGAATCAACACGTTCCTCCATAGACTTTTTTTCTGTGAATTTAGCCTCCACGCTAGCTTCATTAGGCAAGCTTTATTCATAGCTTGCAAGTTTAGTATTCCCAAACCTCCAAACTTTTTGGGCCTTTGTAGTTGCTGCCAATTAACTAAGTGAGTTTTCCTCTCCCCCGTATCATGCCCCCATATAAAGCTTCTTTGTATCCGTTCTATGTCATCTGTCATTGTCTTTGGTAGCTCTGTGACCATCATTGGGTATATAGGGATTGACCCAATAACAGATTTTGCAAGAGTGACCCTTCCTGCCATACTAAGGCACCTCGTCTTCCACCCAGAAAGTCTGCGCTTGACTTTGTCAAGAATAAAGTTGAATTTCCTATACTTCGATTTACCATAAGCTAAAGGAATTCCCAAGTACATTCCCAAATCCTCAACTACTTTCAAGCCTGCTCTTTCTGCCATCCTTTTCCCATCCTCCTCTTTCACGTTTCTTGAAAACAAAACATAATTGCAGATTTAGAGAAATTTACTTTCTGCCCAGAAATCAGGCAAAACCGGCCTAAGCAATCTAAGACACAATTCATCTGCTCATTAGATGCTTCTCCAAAAATAACCAAGTCATCTGCAAACATTAAATGAGTAACCTCTGGTCCTCCTCTTCCTACTTTGAAAGCCTTCCACCGTCCTTCTCTCTTAGCATCCTGAATAATGTGAGAGAGTTTTTCCATTCCTAGCACAAAAATATAGGGGGACAAAGGGTCCCCTTGTCTTACTCCCCTTTCCGACTTGAATTTATCTAACTTCTTCCCGTTCCACAACACTCGCATCGTCACAGAGTCAATACATCTCACAATAAGGTTTTTAAATTCCTCATCCAATCCCAGCTCCTCTAGCACCATTTTCACAAAAGGCCAACTCAATCTGTCATAAGCCTTTTCAAGGTCTATTTTAATAGCAAAATAGCTTTTTTGTCCTCGCAAATTTTTCATAGAGTGCACAACCTCTTGAGCCACTACTACGTTGTCCTGGATATGCCTTCCCGGTACAAAACTCACCTGGTTAGGTGCTATCACTTTACCAAGAACATTCTTCATTCTATTCACTATCATCTTTGGAATACATTTGTAAATAATGTTACATAAGGAGATCGGCCTCATTTGCTTTAAAGTTTCAGGCCTGTCCACTTTTGGTATAAGGACCAAAAGAGTTTCATTGACCTCCTTCATATCTCTTTTCCCTTTCCACAGCTCCTCAACACACCTCCACACTTCCTATCCTACTATACTCCAATTCTTCTGAAAGAATACAGCTGGAAAACCATCTATACCTGGAGCTTTAAAAGCTCCAATACTAAAAATTGCCTCCTTGACTTCTTCTAAAGAAACTGGAGTTCGCATATTCCTTATATCTTCTTCTTCTAGGGCTGGGAAAGTACTTACAGTATGGTAGCCATCAATTTGAAAAGTAGTACCGTCCACCCCTGATTCAAACATTTTTCTATAAAAGTCAACTGCCATATTTTTCAACATGTTTTGATCTTCAATCCAGTCTCTATTCTCCCCCATCAACATCACCACCTTATTTCTCCTTCTTCGGTTGATGGTTCTTAGATGGTAGAATCTTGTATTTCTATCTCCATCATTTATCCATTCTCCACGAGACTTTTGGTACCAAAGAACCTCTTCTTGCTTCAAAACATCATCTAACTCTCTCTGTAAATCTTTTTCAACTTTAGAAAGATACAACTGCTCTCTCATGGTGAGAAAAACTTTTCTTTGAATTCCATCCAGCCTCAATAATAGTCTTTTTTTCTTTTTCAGAATATTTAAAAAAGTGTTTCTATTCATTCTGTCAGCTTCCCTTTTAATTCCACCAAGTTACTTACAGCTTCCCCTCCTTTCCTCCAATTCTCTCTAAGCATCGGAGTAAAATTGTTGTGCATCATCCAAGCTGCTTCAAATCTGAAAGGCCTTTCTCCCCTAGTCCTCCTTTCTTCCTTCAGGTATAACAACAACGGATTGTGATCTGAACACCCTAGCCGTGGTAAGACCTTAATACCTGCCTCCTGAAATAATTGCCTCCATTCAATACTACAAAGGCCTCTATCTAGTTTCTCAAAAATTCGATCAAACCCTGGAATCAACGGTCCCTTCCACGTGAAATTGTTTCCATAAGACTGTATTTCCATCAATCCACACTTATCAATTCTTTCCACAAACTTACTACATTTAGCTTGGTTAATCGGCGTACCTCCTCTTTTCTCATCTTCTCCCTTTATATCATTTAAATCACCAATAATCATCCAAGGTCCACTGTCCTCAGCAGCAACTTTCTCCATCTCCTCCCAAAAATCATGTTTATCTTTTTCCCTTGGGCACACATATGCAAAGACAATCCTCCAGGCCTCCTCATTATCAAACTTAATCTGAAACATTCCAAACTGTTTATTCAGTCTCTGTTCAGTAAGAGTGACACACCAATCATGCCAAGCTATCCAAATCCCTCCTGAAAATCCTTCTCCTGGAATAGCAATGACATCTTGGAACCCCACCCTACGAAAAATCTCCTTTGCCCTTTGACTACCAACTCTAGTCTCAAGAAGTGCAATGACATCAGGACGTTTATCTTCAATCAACATTCTCAGACCCCTCTCCAACTCCTTTCCTCCTGCTCCCCTACAATTCCATACTAATATTTTTTGATTCATAATCAACAATATAGAAATAGATGATTCCCAAAGAAACATTAGTCTAGAGCCATAATAGCTCCATCCTCACCCTGTAAAGACTCCTGTTGCTCCACCACTTCCTCTTCCTCATCAATTCTGTCCGGTGGTCGGCTACTAGTTCCTCCTCTTAATAAGAAGGTTTGCTCACCACCCATGTCTCCATACATAATATTAGGGTCTAAATCTTCAATGCATTCTCTTCCCTTCACCACCCAGACATCCTCCTTTGGCTCCCCCCTATTAGTCTCATCTTCAGCCTCCTTCCCTTCCCTATCCCTCTTCCATGAAATCCTCCTCCTCTCCTGTTTAAGAACTAATTCTTTGCTTATTTGGCTCCCATTCCCCTGCATATTATCCAAACCCATCTCCCCACTTTCCTCCTTTCTAGTCTTTTTCTTGAACCTTTTCATAACCACCATCTCTCCACTTTGTATCTTCTGTTCAAAAACTGGAATTATTTTCTTGCCATCTTTATCAGGATTATTTTCAGAAGATAATGCACTAAACCTTGAGCCTGAATATTTTCTATCCTCCCCATTACCCCATGCTCCTCCTCTGCGAGCTCTCCTGTCTTTGTGCACTGTCATCCATGCTCCGTATAACCTCCCTTTCTGCTCAGGCTGCTTCAATTCCTCAGTATTTATCCTTTCTTCTTCCCTCATAGCCTCTTGCTCTTCCATTCTTTCAGCACTCATCCTTTCTAAATGCCCATACTTCCCACATCTATAGCACAAGAGGTGTAAGCCTTCATATTCAACTATGTATTCCTTCCCTTCATAAATTATCCTTGGTAGAAGGGCCTCTTTCAGATTAACCTGTACTGCAAGTCTTGCATAACTACCCCTTGCAAGCAAAGAAGTTGATAAATCCACTTTTGCTGTTTTCCCAATTCGATTACCAATAGCAGATAAAATCACCTCGTCATAGGCCTCCAAAGGAAAATCTGTCAATCTTACCCAAACTATCACTTCCTCAATAGGTTCCGCAATCGGATCAAAGTTTCTTTTCCATTTTCTCACTGTTAGGTAATGGTCTTGGATCATCCAAGGGCCACCAGTAAGGACCCGATCATAATCAGCCTTATTCGAGAAAGTCACAACAAAGAAATCATTTCTAAGGTCAACTACAGAAACCACCCCTTCCTTGGCCCACATTCTCTGTAATCTCTCCTCCATCTTCCCTAATCCCAGCGACCAACCCAGCAACTTCACTATTAGACTTAGAGCAAAGAGTTTGCAAATGTGCTCTACTACTTTCGATGACAAAATAAACTCAGGTACCGTAATTTTACCTCTTGGGTGCTCAATAATCGATATTCCTCCCTTCAATTCTTCCATCACAGTTTCTGGATCAATTCCTTCCTCCATCATCAAATCCACCCCCTTCAATGTATCTTTGAAAGAGCGTACTGTATCCTCTACTCCAGCTTCCTTTTCTCTATCTTCAGTACCCCTAACTTTCTTTTTATTTCTGTGCAGAAGATCTGCCTCCTCTGCCGTCTTCCGACTGCGATCATGCAACCTTGGGAATTCTGCAAGGGAGAGCAAAGGGCGACTCATTTTTCACCCCAATTAAGATAGCCCTAGTCTATATATACAATAAATAAAAATCAAAGCCAAGCTGAGCCATTTTCTTATTCACAATGGCTCCTCACTCATTTTACTGTGCTATGAACAGTAACAGCTCTATGAACAGTACCAGCTCATGCATGGGGCTCTATGTACTTTTATTATGAGATTGCATGGATCCGTAAGATGAACTTTTTTCATTTTTAATTTTCTCTCTCCTGTTGGCTAAGAAAGTGCAAATATTGTTCACATCTGTCATATTTTCGGCCTCCGTGAAGAGCGTTTCAGCTTCCTTTCTTTTTACTTTGCTTGTGTGTCAGGCTGTTAGTTTCTTGTACACTTATTACACGTCTACACCTACTCCACTTTAAATTTAAAATTCAAATTTTATTTGTTTCCTTTCCCTCTCATTTTCTTCTTTTCTTCACCAAACCTAACAAGGGAGAAGGGAAGAAGGGAGGAAATTTTCTACATAAGTAATATTTTCTGCATAGATGGGAAAGGATTTCACATAAAACCTTCTCCCTCACATCGCTGGAAAAGGGGAGAATTAGTGGCTGTGCCTTGCTCCTTCTTTCAATCTAAGGATGAGAAGAGGCCCAGAATTAGGATTGAAAGAGAGATCTCTTTCCTTCTTACACATCAGTTGTGCATCTCCGCTCTCCCTAGGCTTCTCTTCATCTCTTTCTCTCTCACTATTGCTTTATTGTCTCTTCCTGTGGAATCAGTTATAGATGGAAAACGTGAGGATGGTCTTAGATGAGAAGTAGAAAAGGCAAGCCAAGAGGATTTTAGAGGCAATTGAAGTGGGGATGATGAAGAGGTTGAGGATGAAGGGAGAAGAGACAGCCAAGATTGGGAAATTGAATTGGACTCTGGAAGAGAAGTTGAAGTCCCTCTATGTGAGAATCAAATATGGCGAGATTTGAAGCAGACCAACAAGGCCACGACCACTGCTCTCCACACAAATCTTCTGCTTGATTCCTATGGGTTTAGTTCTTCTGTTGTTAAATTGCTATTCTGACTTTCCTATATTCAGCTAACTTAATTTTTATGCTGTCCTATGCTTGGTTCTTCTAGATTGAAATTTTTTTGGGGGGGGGGGGAAGGGGGTAGAATATAGCTTGCTCTAACATATGTTTGCTTGATGGGTGTTTGTTAAAATACATGTGAGAAATTTTTGCGTGGGTGGTGCTTTTTTTTTTTCCTTTTGGTATATCCTCTCTATTCTGTTTTTCCGCTTGACTAATATGGTGCAATAATTTGTAATCTTTGATATTTGGGAATAAAAGATTATTGAGTGAATGTAATAATTTGCTGTCAATGAAAAGGAGTCCCATGTAAATAGAGTCTTATTGGGTGATTGAAGATGAAGATTATTTTGATGGATGCATACTTTGTTGCTTTTTGTGGCTACCTGAAGCTGAATGATTGCTCACCTACGGGATGCTTTGTTTCTCATTCACATCCCCTTGTGTATCATCTGTTCAATTTTAATATTCTGTTTGTGGTTGGATTTGAATCTAAAATAAGATGGCAGTCAGGCCTGCCAAAGCTGCATTGAGTGAAAAACTTGCTGAAGCTGATTCTAATTTGTGGTTGGTAAATGTGCACCATTATTTTTTTATTCATGTGTTTCTTAAAGTTGGTTATTGACCTTTTTATTTTTTGCAAATTGCACTCTACCAACTCAGCAGCTTTGCCGTTGAATAAGGAACAAGGAAGCTGAACAATGAGGTGGTTTTTACACAATGGTAAAAACTGTTCTAGACTGGCAACCTTTTATGTTTTTGAAAAATTATGCACAATCCACACGCATGGTGCAATTTGGACCATGAAATGGTGCATGTTTTTTCTTGGTTAACTTACCTGAATTATGTTTCATAAAAAAAAGACATATGAATTTAACTTACACTCATTTGGTTTTTTCTTGTTTGTGCACTGTTTGTGTATTGTTACTTTGTTAAATCTAAAACATAATGTCATATCTCACCCATGGTTATATTTCCTCAGATATACTTGGTGAATAATGTTTACATTAATTGTACATAAATTATATGCAATTTTGTTTTGCTAAAGTTGATTTACATTTATTTAGAATTACTGATTTTGTTAGAGTTGTTTTAATTTGTTTATGATTATTGATTTTAGTAATGTTAATGCATCCTGCGCATCGCGCGGGGTAAATGCTAGTTTTGAATAAAAGAAGACTTTTGTAATGCTTTTGATGGTCAACTCGGTGCCTCATGCGACACATACTCCTATAGTCCTATTTATAAGGTATTTTCAGCTTGTTTTATACAAACAAACAAAATCTTAAACTTCATTAAATCTTATTTCAAATTTAATAACTTTTTAACTCCATCCCTATTTAATATACAATATATCTTATGTAAATAAAATCAATATTGTACATCCATATAAAAAATTTTTTCAATACCTTATAAATAAGATCAAAAAATATCTTCTTTCTGACCTATAAATTGGTAGGTCATGGGCCCGGGATGATGGAATTGATATTCTCGAAAGAGACACTTGCATGCTGAAAAGTTAATAACTGTCTAAAAAGGAACACAATTTTCACGTCTATCATTATTATTAGAAAAGGGGGGAACCAATTTATAGATAAAATAAATAACTTCCTTAAAAAAAATACTTGTTAAGTTGGTTTTTTATGTAAACTACTATAAAAATCATCTTAAAAAATAGATAAATATAATAGATAAAATAAATTAAAATCTTATATTTATAATGAAATTGAATATCAAGCTAACTTTTATATTAAACACAAAAAGTAGTATAAAAATAATTGATACAACAACTAGCCACTCCCTCCATTCTTTTCTTATAAGAGCTTGGTAATTAAATTAGATGATTTAAAAAATCAGTTAAAAGTAATAAATACGTGGAGATGAATTTTTTTTCTCAAGTACACCCTTATTTATGGGGGATAAGTAAGAGAGGGAAATAATGTAATGATAAGAAAAAATATAAAAAAATAAGATAGTATGTTAAGCTGTCAAACTTTTAATTAATGCAATGCATAAAATTAATTAGAAATCAAAATAATAAAAATAAATTAAATATTTAGAGGACTCTAAATAAGCTCTTATAAAAAAAAAATCAAGATAATTTAAATTTCATACAAGAAAAGCCACATCACCTGCTTATTAGACATGCTAAGTCAGATTATTTTGATCAAACTTGTGCTGACTCATCAATTTTACAGTCAAAGTAACAGATCTGTTAGCATAGGATACCGGTGCACCATTTTAATTACTTTGAGGGCAAAATTGCACCATAAATTACTTTAGACTACTGAGTGCACCTGGAAAAATACTTGGGGGTGCTGAATGCACTTTAACCCCAAAAAAATTCCACATCACCTGCTTATTAGACATGTCACGTCAAATTATTTTGGTCAAACTTGTGCTGACTCATCAATTTAACGGTCAAAGTAACAGATCTGTTAGCATGGGATACCGGTGCACCATTTTAATTACTTTGAGGGCAAAATTGCACCATAAATTACTTTAGGCCACTAGGTGCACCTGACAAAATACTTGATGATACTGGATGCACCTTAACCCTTTATTTAAAAGTGAGAATCTTGGGCAACTCGCGACGTACGTAAAGATTGATAAATAACATCACAAGTACGACCCTTTGAAAAGAAAAAAAAAAAAAGGCAGAAGCTTAGCTAATTTCTTTCTTTTTTTAATAACTTAAAATATTTTAAAGTCATTTTTGATTTAAAATTAATCTCTATCAAGGCAAGAGCGTTAAAATTAAGGTCTTACCAACAAGTATGCTTTTTGATATTTGAATTTGTGTTTTTCCTCCTCATAGAAATAAGACCGCTTACCATTTCAATTACTAACAATTTGTTGGTATCTCAAGCTAAGTTTCACACCGAATCCAATTTAGAACAATATTTTCTAGACTGAATTTAGGCCCGAGAAATGTGATTTTTTAGACTTCTGGTTCATATAAGGTCTAAAAAAGTTTTTTTCTCATTAGTTTGAAGCTATAAATTAATATTTTCATGTATGTGTGACCCCTTTATATAGCATACAGATCCAAAAAGAGGACGACTTCACAGATTAGGTGCAGCCATAATGGGTCTCAAAACTCCACTGGAGAATAAACTGATGTATTTAAATGAACCCAATCGTTCATAAGATAGTATTTTATATTTATACACACACACACCACATATATACTACTCCGGTTCTGATTATAAGAGATAGTTCACTAATTTGAGGAGATTAAGAAAATAAGTTAAGTTGGTTATTTGTAATAAATAGATGTTGTCTTTTCTAAAATATCCCTGCTAATCAAGTTTATTGGCCAGAACTACCATTATTAGAGGGACTACCTTGGAAAAAAAATGAATAAATATGAAAGACAAAGTGGATTGGGGTCTTATAGTTAGAACCAAAATAAAAATTAAATGAGATCTTATATTAAGGATTAGAGATAGTATATTGATACAACACTTGAACAAAGGAGCAGCGTAAAAGAGTTGTAATAAATTAATAAAATCGGGTAGATCTTGGTCATTGAATTATCAATCGATTAACATTATTTTAATCAAATGGAATTTCTGTTAGGAAGCGAAACACTCTATATTTAAATAATACTACTTCGGTTCTTAACATATAACCTAAATAGAAAGTTGATGTCAGTCGTATTTATAAGACTTATTTGATATGTTTATTTTTTTTTTAAATCAACACCATTAATATTCTAAACAATAATTAAGTAGAAGAGGAAGAGAAGAAATTACAAAAGATGTTTAGAGTATTTTTTTTAAAGAAAAAATCAAATTAATTAATTTAACTCACACTTTTAACCTACACAAATTAATTAATTAGATTTTGTATTAATAACAAGCAAACTAAAAATCATGTTGGATTGCACGTGGCTGGTGCTGTGCCTAGAATCAGGCCAACAATATGCTTCTGAATTGATGTCTTATGGTATTTCACGTGACGGTGGGGTCCCACCCAATCATGTGTTGTCTGAGTGCTCTCTGCCAGTTGAATAAAATAAAACTTTAATTAAAGTATATATCTGTTCATTTAATTTTACGTAAGGTTTTAATAGCTTAATTTTAAAAAGTATATTTTTAATTTTAAACTTTTTAAATTATTAGTTTTAAATGATAATTTTTTATAATAATCATAACTGTTTTGAATATTAAACTTAATATGTTAATATTTAGTAATATTTTATCAGCATTCAAGAACTCAATATCATTATTTTTTGTTAATATTTTTAGTATTGGAGGACTAAAAATTTATTTTTTAAAATTAAAAAATCAAAATAAAATTTTATATAAATTAAAGTGTTTTGATGGTCAGCTCAGCGTCTGTTATGCGAGTACAGACACAAAATGGGTGAGAACTAATCAGAGAAGGGTCTTTCTATCTGCAGGGTGTCCTGCGCCATCCAGGTACAGCCTCCGCGTAGGGGGCACGCTTTTTCTCCTCTACCGTTTTCCCCCCCCCCTCTTTTCCTTTATTCCTTTCATCCCGAATCTTAATAGTTTAATTTCATGTTGAAAAAAAAACACTAACTCTAATTTTAAATATAAAATCTAGTTTGGAGTTTAAGGCTGCGTTTGGATGACCAAGCAAACCATGGTTTGGAAGCTGAAACCATGGTTTGCTCCTGAAGTCATCCAAACAGGCCTGCTCCAGCTGCAAACCGTGGTCCTGGCTGAAACCATGGTTTCCACCGGTGAAACCATGGTTTCAGCATAAGCCAAAATTTTTCGCTTCCTGGCTCTAATAATTGAAGGCAACGTCTGATCCCAAAATACCCTGACCGACACTTCAGACTCTCCTTCATCCGCTTCGCCCGCTCCTTCATCCTCAGGCTCTTCTCGCTTTCTCGTCGCGCCATCCGCTTCGCTCGCGCCTTCATCCTCAGGCTCTTCTCGCTTCGTCGCGCCATCCGCTTCGCTCGCGCCTTCATCCTCAGAGGAAGCTCGCTCTGCTCGCGCCTTCATCCTCAGAGGAAGCTCGCTCTGCTCGCACCTTCATCAGAGGAAGCTCGCCTCTTTCTCTACTCGTCGGTTCGCTCTTCTCGTGGAGCTGCTCCGAATTCCACCGTCGATCTTCACTTCGCCGTCGCTGCTCGCCGTCGATCTTCACTCAGCTCGTCTCTGAGCTTCATCAGCTGAGCTCTTCCCCCTTCTTTCGCCGGCCCTGCTCCGATCTCTTACCTCGGTAGTTCGCCCAGTCAGGCCTTCGATCTTCACTCATGTTCTGAGTGCTGCACCTCCGCATCGAAGTCGATAGGGGCAAAGCTCAGTGGAAGGCCCGATCGTGGCAACTCGTCCTCGGGTTGGTGAGGTCGCCGTTGGTCAGGTAAGCTATCTCCGGTGAAAAAAAAAAATTTATCGCTGGCTTCAGTATTTTCCCTGTTAAACCGAACGATTGGCTTCAGTATTTTCCTCCCACTTTTGCTTTTGAAATTGTTGATGACTGGCATGTTGATCGAAGGAATGAGATATTATTGCTTGCTTCAGTATTTTGCCTGTGGTAAACCGAAAAATTTGATTGCTGGCTTCAGTATTTTCCCTGTGGTAAACCGAAAATTTGATTGCTGGTTTATTGCTTGATTTTTGTATGAAACGAAATGTGGTTCTGGAGGCAGGGAATATATTTGGTGATATTGTTTTGGAGACGAGAAAGCCTGCGAATTGAATTCCACTGGGTATATAAAATGCAAATTCGTTTTGCTCTGGTTGCTTGGCGTGGGATCCCTTTTTCCTGTCCAAATTCGCCCAGAAGAAGCCTGTGAAGTCGAACAATATATTGGGACATTGCTTTTATTTTTGGAATGTGAGGCAGGAATGTGTTGTCGTGAATTATTGTATTAATGACTTTGATAAATTTATGGCTAATTTTTGAGAGCCAGGACAAATAGAATCACAACTCAAATCCGTGTATATATTGAAAGAAGTGATTTGTATTTTGGTTAGAGGTTTATATTGCTGGTGTTTTATATTTTCAGTTGACAAATCAATAATTACATTCATCATGAATATTTGTATTAATTACACACATGAACGAATTTTTTCGAAAATTATTTGTAATACACAGTTGTTGTAAAAGTTGAGTACAATATGATTTATGGTGCATGATGGTTCAAATATGATTTATCTTATTATTTTGTCTTTCAATCATCTTTGTACAATAGTTAAGAAAAGGAAAAAATATATATAATTATTTAGTTAGTTTTGACGTTTTAAAAGTTAGTATTTTTAAACAAAAATAGATAATGAAGTTCCGAATAGGAAGGGTGTATTTTTTCTGGCCATTTAAAATTACAATTTTCTTGTGTTATTTCAATTGATTTTGAGTTGATCAACCTGTGATGACTGAAGAGCTATAATTGTGCTATAGCATAATGCGTAAGAATACGGTGAAAGCTTCCTGGGACCTACGAACCACAAAAGTGTTTATTGACCTCTGCATTGAACTTGTGCAACAAGGGGAAAGAAAAGGTACTAGCTTAACAAAGAAAGCTTGGGATATTCTTAGTGATAACTTTACTGCCAAAACTGGAAGAGTGTATGAAAAATCTCAATTTAAGAATAAATATGATTCCCTACGAAAGGAGTGGCAGACATGGGATAGGCTGCTTCGTGAGACAGGATTGGGATGGGATACTGAAAGGAATACTGTCAGTGCAACTGATGATTGGTGGGAGAGAAAAATAAGGGTAATTATTGAACCTTTTGATTTTACATTTTCTCTACTTGTTAATGTTTTGTGTATATTTACTGTTTTTGGAATATTTTATGATATTATTGGTGTCTAATGTGCAGGAAGTTCCAAACTACGAAAAATTCAGAGAAAGAGGACTTCAATTTAGGGATGAATTGACTCAACTATTTGGAAGTGTGGCTGCAACTGGACCACAAGCATGGGCACCTTCTTCCATGACACTTCCAAGTGAAGGAACACCGAATGAAGATTTGGAAGAAGGGTCCGGAGATAGTGATGAAATTTTAGGTGCACCAACTGGTATAAGTGGGGAATTTAACACAGTGAACTTCAATGATAATAGTGGAGGTAGTGGAGGCAACACTGAATTGAGGCAGGATACCAGTGGTGGGGGTACAAGCAGAGGTAGGAGTCGACCTAGTAGCTCACTGGGGGTCAGAAGGAAGAGTGAAGTCAAGAAGAAACGCACATCTCCCTCTATGAAAATAGCGGATGCAATTAGCAAGATTGCTGAAACAAATACTTCTGAGGCCGAGCGTGGAAATGAGGTCATTTCACGAGCAGAAGCTAGAAGGTTGGAAGAAGAAGCGCGTGCTTATGAGGTTTCAATTAGGGGAGTCCTGTCTCACCTGAAAACAGTTCCTGAAGTTGTCAGTGATCCTGATTTCTTTAGACGGTGCACACAACTCCTTATGGAACGGCAGGATGCATGAGAAATGTATGCAGCTCTGAAGGATCAGAAGGAACAGCTTCTACTCATTTTAGAGCATTTTACTAGGGATTTATGACTTGTTTATTATATTAGACAGTTCCATATGTGTATGTTTTATGTGACCAGTGGATTGTTATATGAATCAGACAACTCTGTAACTTTTATAAATGTTTCGTAATTTCTACGTAGGAATTCTAAACTTTATGTGTATGTGCACAGGATAAAACGAATATGGATGATGAAATTAAACATGTGGAAGAGCATGCTAAGGGACGGAAAAAAAGAGTTAACAAAGTTGCAGCATTGGTTGGTGCATACGCTACTTTGAACTTGTGTAAGGAGCCTCGGCATACAAGTGCTTATACAGGCTGCATATGGGTAAGGGATGTTTTAGATGGCAACTCCAGTCGTTGTTATAACATGTTTAGGATGGAACGGGATGTGTTCTTAAGTCTGGTGGAACAATTGCAACAACATGGTCTAAAAGAAACTAAAAATATAGGGATACATGAATCAGTTGCAATGTTTTTACATACCGTTGGGCATGCACTTAGTAGCAGAATGCAGCAAGAAAGATTTCAACATTCAGGGGAGACAATTAGCAGACATTTTCATAATGTCCTAATGGCATGCTGTAGACTTGCCATGTCTAATATCAAACCAAAAGATCCAACATTCAGGCATGTTCATACAAAAATTCGGTTTGGTAAATACTGGCCTTTTTTTAAACATGCTATTGGAGCAATTGATGGCACACATGTTTCCTGCGTTGTCAGTGCAACAGATCAAACTAAATTTATCTCTAGGAAAGGAACAGTGTCACAAAATGTCATGGCGGTTTGTGATTGGGACATGTGTTTTACTTTTGTCTTGGCCGGATGGGAAGGTAGCGCACATGATGCTCGGATATTTGATCATGCCCTCACAACTCCTTCAATGAACTTTCCCCATCCACCTGAAGGTATTTTTTTATTTCCTATATTTTTTTTATATTTAGCTTAACAATAGAAACATAATTTACAATAATTTCATTTTTTATATAGGAAAATATTATTTGGTGGATGCTGGATACCCAACACCGAATGGATATCTCGGCCCATACAGACGGGAGCGTTACCATTTGCCTGATTTTCGAAGGACATCTGGGTTTGAAAATGACAATGAAATCTTTAATTATTTCCATTCAAGTTTAAGGAGTACAATTGAAAGAACTTTCGGAGTTTGGAAAAAAAAGTTCGCAATCTTACAAAACATGCCATCTTATGATTTTGAAACACAAGTTAAAATCGTTTGTGCAACGATGGCTATACATAATTTTATTAGAATGACATCTATTACTGATCCTGGATTCGTTCAGTTGGAAGAAGAAGGTACTTATGCAGAAGATGATGATGATGGGGTTAGATTTTCACGTATACATTCATCAATTCAATCTTCATCTTACATGGCTCAGGTTCGTGACAGCATAAAAGACGAACTTGTTAATTCAATACGAGGATAGTAGTCATGTCTTATTTATTTCCTTTTATCATAGATTGTAATATGTAGTTAAAAACAAAACCTATTACAAATGCTTTGTATCGATGCATCATCTTAATGATTATGACACTTCTTTATTTATATTTCTCTTATTAATATTATGCCTTATATTCTCAAGCTAATTATTACTTACTTGAATAATTAATAAATTATTTTAAGACGTGTTTATTCTATTTTGCAACAAAATAATTCATCTTCTCTAAAAATATTTTTCACTCTTATATTTTATGAATATATATGTGTGGTGACAATTAATTAATTAATTGTATTAAACATCAGAGGTTATTATACATGTAGTTATGAAAAAATGTTATGGGATTTCACGTTTACAATCTTTAAACAAAATTAATATTTTTCTGTTCTAAAAAAAATCATTTTTCTATAAACATTTAATATTATGTTTTATAAATATATGTACACATATTAATTATGTATTAATTATATTATCTTATATATTATTAATTATGTTAGTAAAAATTATTTCATTAACAATTTTATTTCTTCAAATCAAAATAAATCATAAAATCTATCCCTTATATAATTATCATATTAACTTATACCCTTTTTGGTCATTTCCACATGTCAAAAGCACTTCTGGTAATAACTATCCAAACACTCTCACTTCTCAGAATCACTTTTTCTCAGAATCTATTCTCCACAAAATCTATTCTCCAGAATCACTTTTCCAAACCACGGTTTGAAGTCATCCAAACACACCCTAATTTGTACTAAAAACTAGATTTTATGTTTAAAACCTATACTTTAACAGTTCAGATGTATTAAAGAGAGAAGGTGCAGGCAGCAATGTAATGATGGACAACTTACGAAGGTAAGTCGGCTTTTACTTCTGGAGATACAAGTCCACTCAGCAAATTTGCCTACATATCTTGGCGAGTAAGAGAACTTAATTTAAATTATGCTATATTCTAACCAGATTTAATTAGAATTTATCCAAAAAATTAAGAAGAGAATAAAGCTGAAAATAAAATGTAATATAATCTCTGTTCGTTAATTTAAATTTTTTTTAAACCTTAGTGAGCCTTTTAGGTGGGAATAGAACTGTCTTTTTTTGGGTAGATCAACACAGGAATAATCAACTTTTGCGGTGGATATAGCAGTAATACAATACCACTTGTAGCATGGTCAATATGAAGTGATAGCCAGAGACATGGCAAGCATATACAGCCCACACGCCCATAATAAAACAAATTAAAAGTGAATATAAAAACAGTGTCCCAATTGAAACAAATAATTATTTATAACTGAAGTAATCCCTTGTTTGCTAATTTTATTTCACCCAACACACCGACCATCATTGTCCCTCCCATAATATAATATACATATACTCTTCCGGTCCTAAATATAAGACCTTTTTGTAGTGTAAATTATACTGTAAAAAAGGTCTTATATTTAGAACCGAAGGAGTATGATATTAATGTTGTTGTGCCCTGTCACAACCACGTCATGTTTAGATGTCCACCCATACATATGTATATTTAGTGGCACCACAATCATTTTGAGGTGGGTGGGTGGGAATCAAGAGATCATATATGGTAACCTAATTAGTGCATGCAAAAGTAATGCAATGATCTTTGTTCCAAAGGCCAAAATTAATCTGCCCTTTTCCACCACAATAATCATCTTCTTGGAGTGCGACGCATATAGGGAGTATTGTTGCATATGATTTTCTCACTAGATTAATTAACCAACCAGAGAGGCAAAAGTTTCCATGAAAAAATCAATCAAACCAACGCAACGACAATGCAAAATAATATAATTTTGGGTTATTGATCATTTTTTAAGAAACAAAATTAAACGGTTCAGACTAGTTTTTCATCGGTTTTCCCCGGTTTTAATTTTGAACTGGTCAGTCAGTTTAGGATGACACTGGTTTATTTTCTAACTGAAGAAAAAGTAGACACATTGGAGAGCTGGTATAGCCTGTACTCTGGAAATTAATTACTCCCTCCGTTTCTTTTTATAAAATACAATTAACTAAATCACATTATTCAAAAAATTAGTTAAAATTAGTTAGGTGCAATAAATATGTAAAGAGTGTAACATTTTTGCCAACAATACCCTCATTTATGTGAAAGAGAGATAATGGGTGGGAGAGAGAACGAATGGGAATTAAATAAAATTATATGAGTAATATGAGTAATTAAATAGGGGTAAAATAGAAAATCAACACACAAAATTTGAGACAACCTATAAATGTCTCTTATAATAAGGAACATGATATACTTTGCAATTGTCTCTTATAATAAGAAATAGAGGGAGTAATTAATAAGGTGATATAAATATAGTTCGGTTCCTTATATCTAACTTAGACCTTATTTTTATCATACTATCCAGTCACCATAATCCAGTGGCATGAACAATCCTTTTATAAGTGAGAGATTGCAGGTTAATTTGTAACATCAAGAAGTTAGTATCTGTCTGCTTTTTAAATAAAAATAATATTGTTTTAGTATCATCAATATAGTCCTTGATATCTCAATAAGGCTTTTATTGAGAGCAGGGGATGCATGTATCTGAAATTTTGAATTCTTAAAGACAAAGTGCATTATGGAGGCATTGGACTATTTGACATGACATGTTCCTTTTTTTTTCTACTGGTCTTAAACATAAGGCGACACATTAGTAGGCCACAGTACCCTGTGAAAGATTCTGTGGATAGCCCGCTACCTAACTGACGTCAAAATACGCTGGACAGCACTCTTTGGAGGAATTAGGGCGAAGGACTTAAATAAAATAATATTTACCAGACATGAACTAAATACCAAAGTTTAAATGTCAAAACACTAATGATTTGGTCTTGGGGGGTTTTTTTCTTCTTCTCATCCCGATTGTCAAAACGGTAATAGGAGATAATTGTCCTAATCTTTTCCCATTCCCTAAACATCTCTAATTTCAAGAGAATTTTGTAGTTTGACTTCTTGTGAGGGCGCGAGGCCGCGAGGGTGATTTTCTTTCATTTTTTTTGTTTGGGAAACTGTCTTCGCATACGAGAACCCAACACAATGTTATACATGGAAATGGCCAGTGTGCTTTTGATCCCAAAAAAAAAAACCCAGCATACATATAGCCATTGGGTTATGACTTTACGCTGTTTTTATTGCGCAGTGAGTGTTAAGCTGTAATACAGATTATACACCTTTCAACTTATAAACAATATTTACACTGTTCTCTCCACCTTCAAGATGTAATAGGGGTCTGAGAATTTTGCTTTGATATTTTGTTCTACTGTTTCAAAGATTTGAAGTTTGTGAGCGTAAAAAGGCATGCTAGAAGAAATGTCTAGATGTTCAAACATATTAGGAGATTCAGATTCAAACATTATTTTCTCATGCAATGAGCATCATCTGTTGAATCCTCAATTAAGTTGGGTTAGAAAGGAATAATCAAATTGGGCCTAACATGGCCGGAAAACTGGGGAGTGGGGACGTCTCAGCTTCCTCCGCACGTGGGTTAGTGCTTGCCGTATCTCAACAGTAAATAATATTACGCGGCGCAGCACGTGCATGACTCGCATTGCACGTGACTCTCTGTCAGCTTTCTCCTCCAAAGGTAACTATTGGAAGCAATCCTATTCGAGACACTATCAGGTACTAAATGTAGGTACCTCTCTCAACAGGGATTTGAACTTTGGTTCATCACATTATGAGGGACTAGTCCTTTCTATTAGACCCAACCCCCGTTGGTACCTTTGATTTATTTTTATTAGGTTTGAGCAGCTCTGAAGACCTAAATGGGCCTCGAGTTTAAGGGAGTCCACATGAACAACCCCAATAAGGAATGGTCTGCCTTTGGGCTTACCTTTTGTTTGTCAAGAGAATGGTCCGTCAAGTGACCCAATAACGTGGATAGAAGAATTGGTGCTGCCGGATAGCCTTAGGAATAGCATGAGTTTAAGAAAATTCTAAAGTGTCAAACTAAGGAGAACTAATAAAATAAGATTGTCTCCAATTAAAAAAATATCATGCTTGGGGGGGGGGGGGAACACCTGAACATTTAAATGATACTCCATTGACATGAGTTTAAAAGCTCCTCATTAGATGGGTTGGACTGCCGAATGAGATCCTTGCTGGATGAGAATGCCGCGTTGGAGAAGATTAAGGATCCCGGTCTGCGGCAGAAAGGACTTGCCTTGGTGCATTACAAGATCTCGCTTGAACCAAATTGTAATAAGAGGAATGATAATTCCTTTTTTCAACCAAAAAAAACAAAAGAATGATAATTCCTTTCAAAATGTCAGCATGATTTCCTTGATATAAACGCAGCAGAACCGTTTTGAGCAAGCGAATGGAATGGTCTTCATTAATATGAGGTGATCGAAGATCAAAACAACCAAACCAGAGTGCTGGTGCAAAAGGACATCTGAAGAAAGTGTGAAACTGGGTTTCATCAGTGTCACAGCCAAAGAGACATTATCAGGAAGATTTCTGCTAACTCCTCTTTATTTTGTCATGCACACACACACATGTCTCCATGGTCTTCCTCTGCAGGCTCTTTCATGCCAAAGAAATCGAGTGCAGAAATCTGATTTCTTCTCGAGCTGTTTACGAACAACCTCGTTTTGGATATGCAACTCTGGCTTAGCTTCTAGTGAGCTCAGATCATGAAATATCTCAGTTGTAGGGCGGAAGGTGTTGAATCCAGTCACACTAATAACAAGCTCAACCAACACTATCTTGCATGATATTAGTGTTTTTTAATCTTTCTTTAATTCTGTCTGTTCTTCTAACACTGGTTATAGTTCTTTTGCTTGTTTAGGCTCTGGTACACACATTTGTGAATGAATTCTTTATCCTTGTATGTTATTGTACTCTGAACTGATGATTTTGGGAGCCGTAATGCGGACAATCAGGGGGCTCAAGGAGCAAGGCCGTCTTGGACGGTCTTTTGGTAAAGTCACAATACGTGATCAGCCTCCATCGAATACCATACGAAAGATTATTGCTGTAAAAGATGCCATGCGTGATGTTGGAGTTACATGCAGCAAGTGAATGGTGCACTTCTCAAAATGCGTGCTATTTTACTTTCAGGTCATCCACAGGTACCATAACAGGGATAATGGAAAACTATTTATATCAAACAATATCTTGGCGTCATGATATTGTTCGTTTTGGTGGCTTTTAAAATCCCATCGCCGATGCACATTAATTTTGACCCTTTTCAGGTGACTACGGAGGTAGCATTGCTATTGTTATCTTCCGCGACTTTTCTTCTCATTGTCCCATTCAAGTACATTCTTTCCTTTCTTATCTTGGGCATCTTTACACGAGAGCTTGAGTTCAGGAGAGAAATACTAAAGAGGTTCATTAGTATGGTGAGGGAGCGTTGGCATGCCGTCCCTGCTGCCCCTGTAGTAGTTTTACCGTATGAAAATGATGAGTCCAGATCAGTAAGTCCGCTAAAGGAAACTGAGGACCAAGAAAATCCACAAGGAAATCAGAAAGTTGTTTAAGTCCAGATAGATAGCTGCACCATGATCATGGTTGTTTATAGAATATATGGATGTAATTTTCTGTCAATTCTTTTGTAAAGAAGAGGACGTTTGTGTACTAGTTTGACTCTCTTTGATGAAATGCTTGATCTGATCAGTTTTAGCAAGAAGTTAGGTATAATTTGAAGTTTTACTATCAAAAAGTCCAACAAAGCAAGGCATGATACGTCCCAGTAGCATACAGCTCTGTATATTATGTTTTTATTGGAGAAGTTTATGGCGCACATATAAAAAATTTTACAGTTTTGTCTGCCTGTGGTAAGAAAGCAATTTTGTAGGGGCAACATGAGCCTTGTTGGATTTTCTTCTCTATATGATATGTTATGTTAATTCATCCAAGGGGAATCAAAATTCTTTGAAGATGAATTATGCTGAGAGAGGAAATTGTTTTCCCAGGAGATAAAGGATTTCCGGAGCTAACAGATGAGGTATTTCTCTACTCGCTTTATTGCTCCACCCCATTTCTTTTCCCAGCACAATCTCATGGATGAAAGTCTCAGCCTGCAGAAATTGTTCCATTTGATTCAGTATGTTGCATTTTCTTTTAATGTTGCTTTTAGGGTACACGTATTCTTCTATATGTTCAACTGACTGATAATTGTTTATGCAAATAGCTTGCCATATGAGGTGTGTAGAATGTTGGGACCGAGTCTCCATCTGGCAAGTTATTATGGTTACCAATTGTTAGATTGCTTCTTTTTCAAATATGTCCACCATCTTTTCCACAGCTTGAAATAATCTTAGACTTCCAGTGGCCTAGTGCCACAATGGCATCGTTCACCTACTTGAAAAGGGGAGGTTACTGATTCAACTCATAGGTGGGTTTGTGGGTGTGGGTGAGTCCCCACCCCCTCTCCCCCCCCCCCCCCAAAAAAAAAAAAAAAGGAGAGGGTTGTAATGGGCGGGTCGGTGTAATTGTACCTTTCAAAAAAGGGTAAAAGGAAAAAAGGAAAAAACAAAGAAAGAAATAATCTTAATATATTTCTCGTTTCCATTCAATGCCTTATCGGAGCCCGCACAAGGAGAGAAAGAAAAGAAGTGATTATAACTTAGGAAAATGTATGTACATGACATGTGAAAAGGCTGGAGGACATCTTCAATTTAGTTTGTGGGAAAATCAAGGGAGGCAACAAGGAAATTCCAAGTGAAATGAACTAGTGAAGGTGTTCATTGAAAAGGTCTTCAACATGCGTGATTTGCTAAGATGCGATCCATGAATTGAACATGAAAGCCAATGGCAGCATCAGGACCCACAAACTCTGAGGTATGGCTTTATGAGCATTTGATGCATTACATGGATGCTGATTGTCATGGGAAGTTGGCAACGTTTGATTCCTGCATTTAACGAGAACGTCAGGAATTATGATAGATGTGCCAGTAAATAATAAGAATTTGTTTGTACAAATCTATATTGAACTCCATCATCAATGTGTTCCTAGTGCTTGGAACATGTTATTTCATGAAAACTATTAGAGATATTAATAATGAAAACTTTTTTGAAACATTGATATGGTATTATTGTCTCGGTGATGGAGGGGTTAGAGTATGATATTCACCTGGATCCACAGAATGTCACGACAAAATCTGCTCCAGAACATGTTAAAACACTTGTTGGATCGTCATATGCATAACTATATGCTACAGGACACACGGATTTGAAACTCTTCGAGTAGTTGGAAGGCAGGCATGTTCCTGGATTTCCATGCTGCCCTCTGCAACAATACTCATCAGTTTTGAAGACATCACAGGCGCTCCGGCAAGCAATAACTTTGCCATCTTCCTTCATGGCTAGCTGTGACGGGCAGTTCTGCCTCAGATCTCCATCACATCCTGCACTGCTGCAGTTCCCTGTGCCATTAACAGTCTGCACGGCTATGGGCAAGTTGAACCCATCCACAAGACTAACATCATAGTAATCAAGTTCACCAAGAGCAAATTCAGCTAGTGTTGATGGTGGGCTTCCGGGGGCGCTACAATTCATCTCAGTTCCACAACCTCCTGTTCGGCACTTGCCAGCGCCATTTTTGTCGAAGTTGCAGCCTGTTCTGGCCCATATCCGGCCATTCCATCCAGCAGGAGCAGTGAATGCTTGGGATTGGCATGGTTTCAATGTGAAGCTGCCACTAGTGAAGTTGTCATTGTGAGTTATCCCAGGCCATATTGTTTCCTTGCAGTAATTTACAAAAGTGAAAGTTTGCTTGCTTCCACAGAGTTCTGGACCTGCCATCCAATAACTAAATTCATCAAGCAATAAACAAAATGCCAACTAAACAAGTTCCAAGGCTTTTGGTCCCTTGGCATGTCAATCCCGAGCTGTGTGTTATTATGACTTAAGATGTTATGTTACCCTGTCATAGCGTGAAATAGTGGTGATGCCAATGTCAATTTTTAAGAATTTGATGTCAAGGTTCCGTTTTTACCTCTACCAGTTATCTCCTACCAATAGCTCTGGGAAAATGTATGCATACGACCCCAGACTTTAAAAATTTTACCTTTAAGGCTATGACAGTAATTTTTCTCAAGATTTAATATAAAATTTCCAAAACTGATAATATTACAGTCAAAACTGATTATATCTTCAAGATATTTTAGCTTAAAATAACTACCTCAGGTAATATTTCCACTGTCTTTTATGGGATATATTCCCGGATAGAATCTCATATACAACTTTGTATATGCAGAACAAGTACTAGAACATGTCATTAGTCAGATGTTAAGTAGGAACAGTTCAAGATTTTTTGAGGCTACGTACATGAATTTTGAGAACCAAAACGAAAGCAACTGAATTTGGTTCAGATCTCTCAAGAACAATACCTTAATCCAATTTAATGACCAATGATCCCCAAATGGTATATGGATATTTAAAGTATGAGATATGTCACATCCGACTAAACGAAATCAGCATGACACTATCAGACTTCTATCAACAAAGCAAGACGTAAGAGAAAAAGATGTTGTGGAATGAGAAAGGTACCTGAGACAGTGACAATGAAGATGAAAGTGAGTTTAAGAAATGCAGAGTAAGGATGAGCCATAATAGTCTACTCAGCTTCTAATTATGGGACAAGTCGAATGTTAATGGTGAAGTTATTTATGGCATTGGCTGAGACAGAAAGTATTGAAGAATGCGTGAAGAAGAGAGTGAATCTTTATGGATTCCAGATTCCACAGACAACCCCAAAAAGGCTTCCTTGCTTTGCCTAACATCAAAGATGATACCTTACCCTCCAATCCCATTCTCATTTCTTTATTGTGTCCCCTGTATGCTTTGCACTGATGCTTCATTCTTGTTAAATTTGCAGCAAATGTACCTTAACAAATTAGGCAGACTAATCAATTTTTGACTGCACTAGTAAAGTGAGGTGAAACAATATATAGTTCTGATTGGCTAGGGGGACTAAGTGTGTTGGTCTGTTTATTTCTATAAAACATTAATTGAAAAATAAAAATAAGAAGTAAAACCACATCATCAGTCAATAGTCAATATTTCAACATTTGATATTTCAATATCTTGAATAATTCAATGTTTTTTCACAGGCTTAATATCAAACAAAAATAGAGTTAGGCAAAATTAAGACATAACTATTTACCTTTGGGGAGAATGATAGTTGGATCCTGAAAAATGGATATAATGATAGCTAAGTCTCCAGCAATTTTTCTGAAAAATAAATTACAAATATCGATTCAGACAATTACAATTTTTTTGGTTTTAATTGTAAACAAGACATCTATATTTTAAATGTAGCTTTTCATTTGCAACTGAAATTTCCCGTCGCAATTGTCTGAATTAATATCCGTAATTCATTTTTCAATAACTGGGGATCTGAATTGGCTTCTCTTGGGACTTAAATGGCTTTCTCCCCGAGTGCTATTTTAATAATACATAATTATTTAATTAATTTGGACATATGAAGAAAACTAAATAAATCATTTAATTCTAAAAAATATGACATGATTTTCTTAAAATATCTATATATAACGTTAGATTATATACTCCATCAACTATAATTAAGTAGTAGAAGGAGGGAGGCTAGGAGGATATTAAATACTCTTCTGGTCCTTAACATAAGACCTATTTAACTAATTTGATTAGATTAAGAAAGTTAGGTAAGTTAGTTAATTATAAAAAATGTGAAACGCTTTTTCTAAAAGACCATAATCATCTTTCTTAATACTCCATCTTCCTCTTCTACTTCTGGTAAAAAAAAAAAATCTTCCTCTTCTACTTGATTATGGTTGAGGGAATATCCATGGGAGTAATTTAGAGAAAATTGATAAATATGAGAAATAGGTCTTATATTTAGGACCAAAACCAACTCAACAATTGGGTCTTATATTAAGGACCAGAGGAGTAACATGAATGTGGTGTTTTAGAAAAAAACATATCATATTTCTTATAATTAACTATTAACTAATTTATTTAATTTTCTTAATATAATCAAATTAGTTAAATAGATTTTACATTAAGGACCAAAGGTCAATTTATAAGTTAGATAAATTAATTTGAAAAAAAATGATAACCATGAAAGATAACATGAGTTTAGGTCTTATATTTAGGATCAAAATTAACTCTAGCTCTTGTATTTAGATTTGGAGGAATATTATTTTTTATCATGTCATTATGAACGAGTATGATACACACATGCGATAATTGAAAATGAATTATGATTGAGCGAAATGAAAATTTTTTTTTATGAAAATTTTTCTTTAATAGAAGTTTTTTTTTTGTCCATAGATGAAATTGATTTGTTTTATTTTAAAATTTTTTTTGTTGAATTTCTTTTTCTGCTACTCGAGCACGAGCTCCAAAATGTATGGCAAGATGTTTATTGGGTTGAGGTCCAACCCAACCCATGAAGGCATGAACAACTCTTCCGAGTAGAGAAAACCGATGGTTTTTAAACAGTTAGAGTGGTTGGGGCGATAATGCTCTTTTTTTTTTCCAAAAAAAAAGGCTAAAAATATACTTTTATTTTTAAATACTCTTTTCCGTCTTTGATATAAGATCTTATTTGATTTTTATTTTGATTCTAAATATAAAACCTCAATATATTTTGTCTATCATATTTATCTATTTTTTTCTCAAAATAGTCCTTCTAATAACAATAGTCATAACTAATAAATTTGATTAGCAAAGATATTTTAGGAGAAACAACATCTATTTATTATAACTAACTAAATTTATTTTCTTAATCTACTCAAATTAATCAACTAACTTTTATATTTAGAATCAGAAGTAGTATGTCTTTAGAGAAAAAAAATATAAACAAGTGCATGAGGAAACATAATAAGAGAAAGATAATTAAGAGTAATATAAAAAAATGTATTCATATTTAGACAAATTCAAATCGAAGTTTATAAAATGGACCACACCACTTCTTAAATTTGAAGTTTATAAATACGATGAGAAGAGTATTTGACGACAAAATTGAAACAATAAGAAAACCTTCAAATACAATAGCTCTTTTGTGAATAATTAAAAAATTTAAAATTCTAACAAATCGCTTTCTTACATTATAATTAAGTCATCATTATTCAAACCTAGTGCAATACAAATGATCCCCATATTAACTGTGGATAAGGTTGTGACTTCATATATATATTAATCAACGAAGGAAACATCTTCGTCAAGAGCTTTTAATGAGCTACACCTATAATTTTCCTAAGCAATGGATATTATTAAAGAGTCGTTCACCTAAAAAGAATATACAGGTATTCATGTTAGGACTATTCTTGGCCTAAAAAAGTATTTAGAATATTCATGAGTCAGGCGTAATTAATCCTATGGCCCAACCTTAAAGTCAGCCAATGCTTTTTATGTGGCCAGGTTGGATAAGTACCAAGCTACTTTGTTTGGCTTGTAATTAAAAAAAAAAAACTATTTCGTAGTTAACGATAATAATAAAAAATAATTTCATCTATGAATAAAAGAATTAGTTATTCTCATGTAAAATATATTTCCTTGAAAAAATAATGTTAGAATAAAAACTAGCTTCATTTAGATATAATATTTATACATAATATATTAAGTGAAGAGATTTATTTAAAACTTCAAATAAAATTAAAATATTGGAATAAAAAGTTTTCAAAATAAGCATAAAAAAGGATTTTCTAAATTTTTTAACATGTTGACTCATCTACTAAAATCATCCAATGCTATTGTACTCTATTAATAATTAAATTTTTAAATAGATTGTTAATCAAAAGGTTTTAGTCAATAATTTTATTGAGTATTTTTCTCAATTTTCTTTTTTTTCCTCCGGAGAACTCCATACTAATTGACTTATACTTCACGTCGGTGCATTCAATGGTTTTCTTCGACTGTGTCAGAATCACCTCAAACAATTTTTTATCAATTTTTATTTAATAGATGCCACGTCAATTTTGTCATAAATATGTTCATTGTGAATCTTATATTTTTTTTTGGATAACTAATTTTCTGAATTCTATCCATTTACTAAAAAATAAAAGACACACACACATATATATCGATATATCTTAACCTAATTACTCCTCCGGTCCTTAATATAGGACACAATTGTTGAGTTGGTTTTGGTCTTAAATATAAGACCCATTTTTTATATTTATCAGTTTTTTCTAAATTACCCCTATGGATACTCCCTCAATTATAATCAAGTAGAAGGGAGAGATGAGGTATTAAGAAAAATGATTATCTTGTTTTAGGAAAAATGTGTCACATTTTTATAATTAACTAACTTACCTAACTTTCTTAATTTAATCAAATTAGTTAGATGGGTCTTATCTTAAGTACCAGAGGAGTATTTATTATCTTGATCTAACTCAAACCATCCGAACATGATCAAGTTTATAAAGCTAGCCAACCTAGCACATATACATTTAAATAAGGTGACTCCTAATTATTTTTGAAACTCCATACAAAACACGACATCTTTACACATTGCATGTTATTTGTCTCTATCTTTAATTAATTTGCCATCTCACAAAACATATGAAATAAAGACTAAGACAAATAGACAACGCCCAAATGGGACATACTGAGGCAATGTTTGGTGAATGATATAAATTTCATAGCATACAAATGGATCAATCATGTTAAGTCTCAATCAAAGTAAAACTATATGACATACATATATATAACTACTATTTTAACTGAATAAAATTTGCCGACAGTGTTTTTATTAGCTTATAATATTATATGCACAAGTTATTTATTATATGATCTGCAAATTTAATTTATTCTGCAATGTTACAATCCTTTGTACTCTGAGTTTCTAATTTCTATTATGTTCCAACGATCGAATTACAATCTAGTAATAGATTGTCAATTAATTGTCGGAAGACAGAAAATTATAGATAAGGCTCCATATAATCACAAACAAATTCCCAAAATAATTTCTGTAGTTTCATATGGGGTTAAAAAATAATATCAGTCCAACCGCATTTATTTATAATAACAATGATAATAAGTTTTATCCCATTAGATGGGAAAAACTCTATCAACAATCAAATCTTTATAAATTATTATCCAAACAGTCTCGATCAACAATTTCATTGAGCATTCTCCATCATGTTCCTATACTTGTTTTTCCACAGTACTCCATACTACTTGATCTTTCCTTCTTACCAATAATGCATTCAATGACTTTCTTTGAACGCATATGAATCATTTCAAACGACTTTCTATCATTTTTTCTTCCGCACGAAGATGTTATGCAAACTCTTCTAGGAATATATATGTTTATTAGGAATTCTTTTTTTTTATATGACCAGACATCTATCTCAACATTATCATCTCGATTATTCCTACTTTATGCTCATATTATTCCTTTAAAACCCAATATTCTATCATAAAAAATTTTCTGTCTTATGGCAATGCATTAAAATTTTTCTTTTATTTTATTAGATATTTTTTTAATCACAAATAACTCTGTTAATTTTTTTCTATTTAAATGACCCACCTCGAATTTTATGATTGACTTCTTCATTAACATTACCATTTGTGGTATAATTGATCCCAAATATATGAACTATTTAAGAAAAAACTATTTTAGTGGTATCTATACTTTTTTTTAATTTTTAATTTTGGTACCTATGTGTTTTTTTCTCTTTATTGAATCTTTAATTTTGCTCTATTAATATTGTTAACCTTTATATAAAGACTACCAATGTTAATAGAACAAAGTCACAAGAGTTAATATTGCTAAAATAGTAAAATTAAATAATTTAATTAAGAGAAAAAATATACAAGTATCAAGTTAAAAAAAAAAAAGTATAGGTACATCTAATATGGTTTTCTCACCATTTAACTTGGCCTATATTTTATGGCTAGTCCCAAATCCAGATGAAAGAGAAGAGTTATGTTAGGCCCAACTATATAAATCTTAATGACATTTATCTTTAATCGCGGGAACTTAATTAATATTAATTTTTTTAGACTTATTTGTCATTTTTTATAGCCTTACATGAAACTTTACTTTCTGGCAGTAACTTTGCAGCCGTCAAATTGACGATATTTTAATAAAAGAATAATATCGCATCACCATTAACTCTTTGAGTAATAAATGCATCATTTAACCTTCCCGCAAAAAAAAAAAAAAGCATCATTTGACCACAGTAATTGATGCTAGCAGAGAAAATTATGTGCAGCGTATGAAAAAGAAAAAGTCTAATTAATTTTTTTACATTTTTTTTGCCATTCATTAATTTTTTTTACCACCAACATCTAATTAATGAAAAACGATAAAAATTCAAATGAGGGGAAAAAATCGGAAGAGAATAAACCTTAAAAAAATCTAATATAATCTTTGTTTGTTAATTTTTGTTAATAAATGTTAAAGGAAGCAAAGGCTGTGGGCTGTCTATAATTACAAAGAGATACATTTCAATTATAACCAAAGAGGACGATCATCAAATAAGCCGTACTTCCGAGGAAGAACCTCCCGGAATCTTTCTGCATAGTTGCAGCTCCTTTTGCTGTTTTCTTTGCCCATTCACTGCAAAATCAGTCAAATAGGAACATAGTGGAAGTGAAAATGGAATCATTCAAAAGAAAAGTGCATCTTTCTAAAATATTATATTTCATTTTTTTTTGGGGCCAAAGTATAATATTATATTCCAAGGTTACTTTTTTTTTTAACAATAAAAGTTCTTTTGAAGCGTAATTATCAGTAATTAAGTAAGCAGTACCATTTTGGTTTTTAATATAAGTGACATCTAACACATTCTCGCATGCAATAATTTTACTCTATTTAAATTCTTCTTTCTCTACATTCTATAAATCAGTATCATCTCCTTTCTTTTTCTCTCTTTTCAATAAAAATTAAATATAGGTAAAATTAAAAAAAAGCATTAAACATAGGGTTAAATTGTAAATTTATCTTAAAAGTTTTCAATCAAGAATACTTGCAAGCTTGTTTGGGTGGAAATTTGCCTTGAAAATTTAAAATTATAACAATATCACTCCTTACCATTAAAAACTATGGTTGATTGTTAAAATATAATGATGTTAATAATAAACATTTTTCACGGTGGGACAATAAAGCAATTATTGTTATGATTTTAAACTTTCAGAAAAAATTTACAACAAAAAAAGCTTCAGAGTGTTCAGTGTTTGTGTATGAAAACTTTTTAGATAAATTTATTCTTTAACTCTTAAATATACTGCAAATTTACATTTAAGACTAAATTTTTCTTGACGAGTGATTTACATTCAGGATGGAATGGGAGTGGTATTATTCTACAACGTAGTTGTCATTGGTAGCCAATAATGCAAAAGTGAATGGTGCATTAATGAAGTGAACGGTGGGTAGTTATGAGTCTGATGAAGCTATTAATGAAAATTCAAGAGCAACCCGTCTTTGCCACTCTCTTTATTACACTTCCTATGGGGACACTACGCAGGGACGCAAATTCTCCAGATTTTTGTTTTGATATTTCAATGCCCATGCATGAACATAGTTCTTTTGTGGAGCTTTTTTCAAATTACATATTTATACTCCCTGTAGTCCTTATTTCTGAAAGAATGGTTTGATTCGAAATATAAGTCACATGAAGATTTAATGTGCTAACTATCATTTTCTATCCCGATGAATTAATTAAAATCACATATGTGGATTAGGGTATATTATTCATATGAGATATTAATTAAATTAATTTTATATATACACATGCTTTTCTTTAATATTACCGTTCGATATCCGACATTTTAACTCAAACTTGAGATTAAAAAAGATTAGTAGGACTTTATTCTGTTAGACCAACTCTATATTGGTGTGTATATATACACTCAACATATGTGTGTGTGTGTGTGTAACGTTTATTACACGATTTAGAAATAAAAACGCAACGTACTGTTCATATCAAAGTGTCTCTCTAAAGTCTAAACGAAATATAAAATAAAATACCTCAACAACTTCAAAGAATATTATGCCCTACATAATTAATAGCCGTACCTTGAACCTAAGCTTACGGCTGGTTTCATAGTTTGTAACTACATGTCTTTTTGCATTGCTTTGACTCCTTCCCATTTGCTCCTTCCAATTGAATGCATAAGCTTGATTTTTAGAGACAAGTCTGATTCAAAATATAAACTTTATTTTTAAGTTCATTTGAGTATTTATTACTTTTTTTTTATTTTACTTTTAGTTGATTGTATTTAGTACTCTCTCTCATATTAATATTATTCTCATATATTTTCTTTTATCATTTTTTTCATTTATTGCCTCTCATTTTCTCTCTTAACAAATAAAGAAAAAATTTTAAAAAAATATTTTTGGCCTATTTATTATTTTTAACAATTTTTAACTACTAGTTCATTAAACATAATTCGATTATTTAAAACTTATATATGGGACTAGAGGGCCTAGTACTCATCTCATTTGATTCATGAGGACCTTGAAGATATGAAAAATCTTAAACCTTGTTAATTTCATATCAAAAAGTAATGACTCTTAAACTTTATTTATGTTTAATATATTATTTTCTGAGAAAATAATAGTTTATAAAATAATAAATTAGGAGTAAAATTGTATATTCATATAATAAATTTAATATGATATTATGACATATTAATGACAAAAAAAGTCTCTCTACTTTTCAAATAGGACTAGCGAAGAAATACCGTATGATCTTATTGATAAGACAGAGAAAAATGTTTCATTCGTCCTATTTATAAGTTATATTATTAAATTTTTTTCATATAAATGTGTAATTTTACCATTTATTTATTATGGTATAAACTTTGTTTTCATGAGGTAAAGTGTGTATTAATAGAGGTGAAATGAAAAAGTTATTAAATTTTAAGACATAGCTAATAACTTTTTAAATTTCAATAAAACATGCTGAAAGCAATTTATAATAGAGAATAAACTCATAGCTTTGGTAAAAGGTTAACATGTACACGGACTCTGTGTGAAGGTTGTTTATGACATCACGAAACTATGACACAAGCCACCTTGTTTTTAACATTGTGTTTCAAGTATGATGCGAGATTGGGAAATTTTTGTCAAATTTGCTCACAATATATACCATCGAACCAATATAGTCTAAAGCGTTTTTCTCAAAATTATTGTACAAGCTTAATTACTTATGTTGGTCTTTCTCACAGCTAACGCCTTTACCTTCACAAAGAAATGGGGTACACATTTTAGTTATTAATTAAGTATACTATATATCAAATTTTATTTAATAGCACTTTAGTATTAAAAATGCATTAATTAAAGCAGATGTTAGCTGAGGTGGTACTAAAACGTCTCTTCTAGTAAACTCTTGTTCAACTATTTAAAATTTTTAATTACCAATGTATATAATAATATTCCTAATCTGGTCAAAAAATAATAATAATATTCCTAAGATCTATTTCTTGGATGGTATAGGATCAATATAAAACAATAATCTTTATTAATTAATATTAATAACCATGTAAATCCCACCAATTATTGCCGTTAATCTACAGTTTTCTCTGAACAATATTTTAGTTTTTCATTTTTAGTTGATATGAAGATTGGGTTCAGTTTTCCATTGGGACCCATCTGTTAGTTTTCTTTCCTCTGGTTGAAGGGGGAAAAAAAGAAAAGCATATATTCTTTCCTGGTACTGGAAAGTTGTACATGTTCTTCTTTCTTGTTCAAAATTAATAGAAATCAATTACTACCGGGAAAAAAAAAAAAAGAAATCAACTAACCCGATTAGAACAATTAATAAAATATTACTCGTTGGATTAAATTTTCCTACCATATCAAAACTAAAATATTAAGTTTAATTAAGGAATAATAATGCGCTCCCAATTCCTAAAAAAGATATAATTCAAATTCTAGAATCAATATATATGTATATATTGAATTTGAGTCTGAAAAAAGACACTTTTGTAGAAAGGAGAAGCTATGGCCCCTAATCAGATTAACCGGATGATAATATATTAAAAAACACATATAAAATCCATAAAAATTCAAATTATAATTAATTAACAATTCAGCTTATCATAGATCATCCCATGCAAAACACACAAAAGAGCTACATTTAATTAATTAAAACAAAATTATATGGTTTCTTCAAACTACTCCTTTCACCATGTGAATGCATGCATGTAATATATAAGTTGAAATTGGCCAAATAACAATATTCCACAAAAGAGGAAATAAAAAAGGAAAAGGAAAGAAAAGACAGATCACAGACGAATTATAAGAAACAACATGAAACTTAACTTGACCCAATACCCATCATCACTGTCCCTTTCATACTTACCATCAAGAAATAAGAAAAACTGGTTTATCTCATAATATATTCTTTCTTTCTTTTTCCTCCACAGATTGAGTCTTTTCTTTTTAAAATTAATTTGTGATGATGATTTCTACTTGGGAATACTATAAATCAAAGGCTTCCAAGTTTTAACGTTGTAATTGTCGTCATCCTCGTCACAGGCCATCGTCATCTTCTTCGAGTTCGACCCGTAATTCTTCTTATGGAAGTCAACAAACAGAAACAAAAGCGAAGCATAGAAAACGACATTGAAGCTCCAGCCCCAAACTCCGGAGCAACCCGACCCAGAATAGTGGTAGAACAGCATAAGGCTCAAAACGACGAAGCTGGAGTAGAACTGAACGATCTGGCAATCCGTCACGAGCTTCTTCCACTTGGGACGAACCCCAAGTGCGCACGATAAGTAATAGGCGTACATTAGCACGTGCACGGAGGAGTTGGTCACGAGCACCAACGGGAACAGCGACTGAGACGTCTGGAGCCAAATGTAGCACATGACGACGACGGCCGAGTGGTGGTACACGTGGAGGAACGTGAGGCGTTGGATGGAGTTTGACAAGATGATCAGGAGAGTGTCGATGAATTCTAGAATCTTCGAGAGGTAGAAGACGTAGGCCCAGAAGAAAACGGGGCCGGAGGGAGGGGTGTTCGGCGGGAAGCAGATGATCCACTGGAAGTGAGGTGCATGGGATATGGTGGACAGGATGCAACCGAGGGCCATGACGAAGGAGAGGAGGAGAAGGACGGTGCTATGGATGGCGGTGATGGGTTTGAGGATGACCTGAGGAACAGGAGGGAGAGAGAGACGAGAGAGGAAGAAGGTGAAAGAGAGGTAACAGAAGACGGTGAAGACGAGAAATTGAGGAGATGAAGCTAGGGTTTTGTTGGGAATCCATGTGAAGTTCTCAATGGAAGGTTGCTTCACCAGGTAGTACTCAATGGCTGAGAAAATCTGACTCATTTTTTATGAAATAATAAGGCGGCACCACCACCGTCTGCGGCGGAGAGAGAGAAAGAAAAAGGGATTTTTGAGAGATTAAAGCGGCACTGTCTAGAGAGAAGGGAGCGGCATCTGGTAGAAAGCTAGTTAGGGGTTTCTCCAATAGTGGTGGGATTATATTAATAAGTAGGTCGAGAGAGTGTTATTATAGAGTGTGTTGTGAAGGTGTTGTGCATGCATCTCTTTCAAGAATGGTCCCATTACTATTCACATCCCACATCTTGCATCCAGACTGTTTTGATTGTACATGCATGGGAGGGAAATTAATCTCACAACCACATCTTTTTACCCTTTTGAAAATTAAATTCTTCCAAATTACTTGGTTATTATAATTTGTTCTCATTTTAACTTTAATCCCTATATATAGTTTCAAATCATAGATTGTAGTCCCCCAAGTTTATTTCTGTCTAAAACGTTAGCCTCTATATTTTAATAAAAATATGAACCATTTTGTTTTTTGAGAGACCAAAACTTATGATTTTAAATTATAGAAATCAAAATCAAAATGAAATAAAACTATAAGGACTAACTATTATACTTACCCATGTTTCTAGTTGTGCTAATATACCTTCTAGAACTCTCAAAAAAAAGAAGAAAAAAATCTCCCCTTCTCTCCCTCGCAATATAATGATACTGAGAAAGCTGTGACAAGAGTTGTGAAATTCAGTAGCACTTCATGAATGTGGCAGTATAAATATAGATTAATAAATTAACAGTTAATGTATAGTATCATAACAGTGTGGGACTGTTCTCTTTGTGGCATATCCTAGCTACTTTCTAGGCATTTATGTTAAATGTATTTTCACTTTAATATCTGATTTCCTTGCTGTTATTTTTCTTTCCTTTTATTTTTTGGTGTGATAGTTATATAATTAAAGATCCTCCACAATAACTAAGGACTAATTCGCTTTTGAACCGAAGAGATCATAAACAGGCTTTGTCTAGGATTGAAACCCTCATAATGTTCAAGAGATCAAGCCATCTTCTAACTATATGCCGTGCCTTATTGGTTAACTAATTTGTTTCCTCATCTTCAAAATTAAAATATATTTGTTGCGACATTCAAATGATAAATTAAAAGGAAACAAGTTAAAAAAAAAAAGAATTAGCATGCCTTTTAAGGACATTGTCATTTAAGTTTAATAAACTTTCATAGATGTACACATGCTCCCTCTCCCACCTCCGGTCATATTTATAATCCGACTCATATAATTGTTGGAAAATTTAACAGTATTACTGCTAGAAAATCTCTCTTCAGGATAGTTAACTAATTTGAGTAGATTAAGTAAAAAGTTAAATAAATTATAATAAATATGATATTGTCCCCTAAAATATTCTTCTATAATATAATGTTAGGTTATATATATAAGTTTATTAGTTAGATAAATTAGTTCAGAAAAAATGATAAATATATTTAAAAAAAACAAAGTAGTTTGATGAAAGCTAGCTTTTATGTTAGGAAGTGGAGAGAGTATCTCTCAAATATCAATATTGTCTCTTACTTAAATTGATATATCTTTTTTAATACTGTTAATAAGCTCCACAAGTTTGTCGGTTAACAGTTAAACATGGGATCATAAAACATGATAGCAAGATTATTCTTATGCCACATATGCAAAAAAAACATTCAAATTTGCCAACTAACCTTTTTCACTTAATACGAATAAGTTCATTCGGTCAATATATCTTTTCATCATTTGATCCTGATGTAACCATTTTGGTGTTAGTTATGTCTATGTTCAAAATAAATTAGTTTGTACGGTAAAATAGATATTTTTGGGGAGTGTGGAATTAAGATACAGAAATATCTAATGTTAATGTATATGGAAAAAGCAAGACAGATATGGGTCGTATTCATAAGGAGTCAATAGAAATTGATGAGCATATGATATATCCCATGGCCTCCCCCCACATATATGGGTGAGATATTAAAAACCACACTTATTAATGGGACAACACTTTAGCCTAACGTCTTTCTCTTTGGGACACTCTTCAAAAAACATGTTGATGTCAATAGATATTTCCTTTCCTTTTGATACTAAATATAGGAGTTAGATAATTAATTTAAAGAGATTACGAAAAATTAGTTATTTTAGTTATTTATAATAGATGTGTGTTGATTTATTTAATTAAAAGTACTATTTGATCATTTACATTGGAAACTATACTCATTAATGAAAATTCTAGTACGTGCAATCAATATGATTGTTTGAGGAAAGAATGTACTTACTCTGATTCTTATGCTACTTTCAGTCTTTAATATAAGAGCAAGGTGATTAATTTGAGTAGATTAAGGAAGTTTATTAAATTAGTTGTTTGTAATAATTAGGTGTTGTTTTTCCTAAAATATTCTTGCTAATCATGTACTAACTAAAACTACCATTTGATTGGACTTTTAACATATGCAACTACTACAAGAACTACTAGTTTAGAAAAAATAGATAAATATGATAGATAAAGTGAATTGGGATATTATATTTATAACCAAATTAAAAGTCAAATTAGCCCTTAATATAGGTAGTATATAGGAGTTAAATAACTAATTTATAGATATTATAAAAGTTACTACCTCCAGTCCTAATTATAAGAGCTAGTTGACTAATTGAAAAGATTAAGGAAAGAAGTTGAGTTAGTTATTTGTAATAAATAGGTGTTGTTTTTCTTAAAATATCCTTGCTAATCAAGTGCATTGGCTAGAACTACCATTATTAAAAGGACTATCTTGAAAAAAAATGCATAAATATTAGATATAAAGTGGATTGGGGTCTTTTATTTATGACCAAAATAAAAGTCAAACGAGGTCTTATGTTAAGGACGGGAGATAGTAGTTAAATTAGTTATTTGTTAAAAAACAAAAAAGTGTATTGGTTTCCTTAAAATATCTTCTTTAATCATTTGTTTTTGAAACTACTACTTGATGAAATCAATCCCCTTAACACATGCCATTAATAGTATGGGTAGTTCGCAAAAAAAAATTATAAACTTAGAAGAAAAAATAAATTAATGTCTTATGTTTAGATTCAAGACATAGTAAAATCTTGCAAATTGGAAATGCATGATTGAATTGGGTTTATCTATATATATATATATATATATATTCCTGTTATTGGCTTTTGTTGTCAATATGACCATGGTTGTTGGATCTGAGCAGTTTGTTCTTGCCTAGCAAATGGGTATTGTGGTTGTGATATATTAAAAAAAAAAATCTATCTATAAATCTTAGGTAAGAAAATATATTAAATATAAAAAAATCTTACAAAAAATTCATATTTACATGCTGAATTTGAACAAATACAAATCAAATTTAATAATTTACGTTATAAGTTAAACTTTTACATTTACAACTCGAATTAAATTACATTATTTATGAGTAAAACTTGTAAAAAAATGAATTTTTTGAGACTTCTTTGCATTTATTTTTCATTGGAAGAAAGACATAATAAGGACTTACAAAACCAACAACATGACCTCTCAAAATGCTTTACCCCCGCTACAATATTCATAAGACTTGTTTGAAATTAAGTTCCTTTGTAAAATAACGATACTAGGTGTGGACATATACTCCCTCCTCGATTTGTTGTTATGTTTAGAGGTGATCAAAGAATTATTAATTAAGAAGCGAGTGATCTTGGAACAAACAGATATTTCACTTTAAGAAAATGGCAATTTTATATATGTGATAATGGAAGATAAAACCTTGAACAATGATAATTAGTACTTTGAAAATTAGGTTTGAGTTTTATGTGTTAATGGTGATCTGAAAATTCATGAGTATTTCATTTTAAGAAATAACAACTTTAATTATAAAAAAATTGATAACAAAACTAGGCTAATTCCCTAGCCAGTGTATAATACTATCATCAGTCCTAAATATAAAAGTTATTTGATATTTCTAAATATAAGACCGCAATCTGTTTTATCTTCTAAATTTATAATGTGTTATAAAAAATATCTTTAATTTATTGATTGTAGGTTATTTCTATCTAAGTATAGTTTCAATGTACATGATTGAATAAGAGTAATTTAAAAAAGTCAATACATATTTGTTATAAATAACTAACTTAACTAGATTTCTTAATTTTTTTTAAATTAACTATCTAACTCTTACGTTAGGATAGGAGGAAGTAAATACATATGTTGCAATGAGTGCTGCAAATTTTTATACGTATGTGTGTTTATATATATATATAGAGAGAGAGAGAGAGAGAGTTATGCAATTGCCTTATTGTTGGCTAAGGTTTCAGTGCTTTATATATGTGGATTATTCTTAGTCCGACCCAAAGCTATCAACAAGATCGTACGTAGATCTTCATAGTTCATTTTGATTTAATTTACGACGCCTTGCCATGTTAGTTAATTAGTGTATTAAGTGGAACAGCTATAGACAAAATAATGTGATTAGTTAGGAATGGCTAATAGATCAAAATAATAATGAAAATCTTTAGGATAGTATCAATATAAATTGAAAATTCATGCAATGTTCTATAATTCTTTAAATTGAACGTGCAAATGCAAGTGAAGGTCAAAAAAACGAACGAGCAAATGCATGAGACCACTTAAAGCCAACCGTCACCAATAAATACGTTGCTTTTGTGCTTTTTGGGGTAAGCAATTGGGCCCTAAACGCAAATAAAAAAAAACTCATATGACAACAAGTCTAGGCTGAAAATAATGGGTCCATTTGGATTAGCTATTAAAAAAACAACTTATTATCAATTTGGCTTATGAAGAAGTGAAGTTAGCTAAAAATTAAATTAGATAAGTTGAATTGTGTTTAAATTAGAGTTCAGAAAAATTAGTTTGAAAAAGTGAGATTGGTAAAAGGTTATTTGGATTATGGTTAAGTAAAAGTAAGTTTGGTTGTAAAATGACCAAAATGGGTATAAGTTTTAATAAATAATGAAACATGATTAAAAAAATTGATTTCACATAATATAATGAAATTAAAATAATTTAATATGAAGAAATTAAATTTAATAAGTGAATTAAATTTTAAAACTTTATAGAAATCATAAAAAATATTTATAATAAAAAGTTTATTTTGATTCTAAATATAATATCTTAATCCATTTTGTCTCTTAAATTTATAATTTCTTTCATAAAATATCTCTATTAGCTATATATAACTTGAGAGAAAGTAAGACATATTTATCACAAATATGTAATTTAATTAATTTTTTTAATATTTATAATTTTTTTATTTATTTTTTATATTACTTTTTTTTAAATAAAGTGTCAATTTTATTCAAAAAGTAAATGAAAATTTTACATGAATAAATCGGGCAATCACATTCTATTAATTTTATCATAAATTTTTAGTCATTTTCATTGTGACATTTTATTCTTACGTGGTGTGTTGTTTTGGCAACTACACATTTTTTTATTAAAAAAGAATGCTAATAAAAATGCATCTTGGTGTTTTGGCTAAACACCCAAGCCCTTCACACGTCTTGTTTTGTTCTACTCTGGTCTCTCCAACACTAGTGACTTTAAATTAGGGACCATTGAACTCAGAAAAAAATAAAGCCTGATATATTACAACGGTAAATAAGTTCCAATCACTGATCCAATAAGCCAGATCTAGTAGCTTCTTCCACAATATACGTTTGCCAGCTTAAATTAGATAAGCTCATTTTGGATTTAAGTCTAACCAAACACTAAATAATTTTCCAATCACGCCTGTAGCAAACATTTTTTCAGCCCATAAGCCTTGCCAAACAGGCTTGATATCTCTGCCTAGCATAAAATGGTTGTACAAAAAAAAAAGTCTCTGATTTTGAATTTTGAATCCATTTTTTCTCATGAGTTCAAACCTGTAAGTAATCACTGGAGAGGAAGTGCCAAATAAGATTGTTTAACTCATGAGTTGGAATAAACTCACAAGATACAAGCTCATAAAATAAAATCATATTATAAAATTGCAAAAATTTACTGTTTTTTTTTGTCAAAGGTAAAAATTTACTTCTAACATCATGGATTTGCTATAATTAATGTTGATAAAAATAACCACAGTTAGTGTATCATTTGGAACAAAAGATTGAGGTTTAGAAGGATTGTATGACTTTGTTGAGGTTTTGAAATATTCAGCATAGAAAGAAGACTTGAGATCGGAAGTAAATTGGACCGAAAATTTTAGGTCCTTGTTGATGTCCACCCGCCAACAAGAACACGAGATCAAAAGAACATTGTTCATTTGCGGACATAGATCATACTGCAATTTTGCATCCAAAAATTTAATTAGTCTCCTCAAATTCTATTTAAAAAGCATTTTTAGCATTTTTACTTGAATAAAAAATTAAATCTTATTTACTCTAACTTAAAATTTAATAATTTTCTAATATTGCCCCTATTGAATATATATACTTTTTTTAAAAGTTACAAACTACATAATAATAAATAAAAGATAAAATTATATATTTACATAAAAATATAATAAAATGATTTATAAATATGATTAAATAAAACATTTTTTAATTTTATAAATACAACCAAAAGAGTACGTGGAAAGAGTCTTGTCTCGTAAAATATAAAAGCACTTATTTAAGTACAACTACAATATTGTGCCCGTTTGGATGAGCGATTGGAAAAGCTGCTTATTGAAAAAGCAACTTATGGATAAGTGAAGTGGGGTAAAAGCTAAATTGGATAAGCTGAATTGTGTTTGGATTGGAGTTCAGAAAAACCCATTTGCAAAAGTGAAATTGGTGAAAAGTTGTTTGGATTATGGTTGAGTAAAAGTAAGTTTGATTGTAAAATGACCAAAATGGGTATGGGTTTTAATAAATAATAAAAAATGGGAAAAAAATAATTTAGCAAGTCAAAGATTTTTTCTTTCGGCTGAGAATGCCGGTTGTTTTCGTGCCTTGGGGGCAAAATATTAAAAATAAAAAAAAAGCAAAAAAGGGTAAAACAAAAAAAGAAAGTAGCAAACAAAAACCCATTAATATATAAAATTACGATTTGATATTCTCAACTTGAAAAATAACAAATAAAAATTTAATCCCATATTGCTAAATTGAATTTGTCATTTCCTATAGTTTGAGAAGTATTTCAGATATTTAATCAAAATTTTATATTTATAATATAAAATCAGGTCTTTATTTACTATTTTTTAAATTAAGAATTACAAATTATAATTTTTTATATTAGGGGTTTTTATTTTCTATTTTTCCAAACGAAAAGTTAAGTACGATGTTTTCTTAATTATTAGCATTATTCAAACGTCGTGGGGCCAGGCCATATGGCTTACGGATGCTCTCAGGAAACCAGGCGCCCTAGATCCTCGCCTTCGCAAAAAGCTTCACCAGCCAAACGAAAAATGACAGAGGCCCCAGCGTGAAAATGACCCCCTATTCAACGGTCAAAAAAATAAGCTCCTACAGTAAGGAAATAAGCTACAAAATTCAGCTTAAGACAGACTGAACGTTTTGAAGCTTAAAGTGTATAAGTTGCTGTTTTTTTTAAGCCTAGCCAAACACAACCTCTCAGCCAATCGGGCTTATAAGTAAAAAAAGTAGCTTTTAAGCCCAAATTAAACCTTGCCAAACGGATCCATTATTAGGTCTAAGTCCATAAAGTCTGACATGTTGATATCACTTTAGTTAGTTTTTTTTAAGCAAGGGTTAATATAATTTTTTATTCCTCAAATTTTGTATGAATTTTGATTTTAGTTTTTTGAGTTTCAAATTATAAATTTTAGTCTCTTAATATCCATATTTTAATTAAATTATATGTATTAATGTTTTAAACCGAAAAAAAATTTAAAAGATCAAAACTTATAATTTAAAATTTAAGTAACTAAATCTAACATTAGGGCAAGCTTGACGGACTCAAATTGTATTAACCCTTTTAACAAATACATAATGTAATATAGTACTCTTTTTTGTCTATAAAATTGGTTTACTTTAAAATTGGTTTTATATTTAGAAATTTTATTATTAAATTGCTCATATATCCATAAAATTATGTAAATTAAATTAGATTTAGGTTTTATTTTAACCTACGACGTGAAATCCACCCGCGCCCATGAACGCCGTCTCCGTCTAGTCTCAGTCTGCGTCTGTCACTCACGGCTCCGTCTGTTGTGACTCATCCAGAAAGGGAGCAATCTTGCTTAATCTGAGTCTCAGATTCTTGTGATTCATAGGTAGAAAGGCAGAAATCTCCATTAGGTTTTCAATCTTGCGACTGTGATGGCATAATCTCAGCCTCTGTTTTTGTTGCTATGTTTCCTCTCCACTTTCTGCTGCTATACTATATTATAGTATTAGGCTAAATTGGTTTCTTTTTGTTGTTCTGGTCTTCTAGATTAATGTCTATATAGGCTATATGTTATTTTAGAGTGACACTTTTTCTTCGAATGAGTGAATTGACGATATTGCTTTGGAGTTTTGTCTTTAAAGAGGAAAACTTCAAGGGAGATTGAAGAGTTGGTCGCTTTAGGTTTAAACTTTGAAACTGGTGACTTTCAAATAGGAGCTATGAGTTACCAGCAAAGTCTAAACGTTCAAATTGAGAGGAAGCAGCCTTTTTAAATGGGCGGGGCCGTTTTAAGGCCTAACGAAAAATTATTAGGATCGATGGTTAATCTATTCAGTTGATTTATCTTGTAACATGGTTAATTTTGAATAGGATTTGAACAATTTTAATCTTGAAAAATTCCTTTTAGCAACAGCAACTATTACAAATATTGTCAATAATATAAGCAATACAGGAACTTGAGGTGAAGACCCATCATGCTGTTATGACGCTTAAGCATAACCTTAGTGTATAGTCATGTACAGCCCTGACATTTTTTGTGTTTCAGGTTGAATCAAGTATCACAATGCCTGATGTTCAGTCCCTTGTTAACGATTTCTTGAATCAGCTTAAGAAACGGTAAATTTTCTTCACTATCACTGACAGAGTTGAATGAGTATAGTGTTGGATTCCATCTTGTGAGATTGAGAACTAATTTCTGTATTTTTTTTAATCTGTGGTGTAGTAAAATTGAAGGTTCCCAGGCCACAGCAAAGCAGACAGCAGAGGTGCTTAGGTCTGTGATTTCTCAACAGCGATTGCCCTACACAAATCAAGCTGGTGCTCTGATAGATGCAGTAAGAGCTGTTGGGGAGCAGCTCATTGCTGCAAATCCTGTTGGTATGCGAATATAGCTTCCTTTTAAAATTAATTTGTGTCTTGAACAGATTTTTTGTTTCGGATGAGTATCCATTGGGCCTATTTTCTACTCGATTGCTTGTGTAAGTTGAAGCATGTCTTCTAGATGCTTTTTTAGATCATCATATTGTAATGTGCAGCATTTGTGAATGTTTTGTAATGTAGGCAAGTTGTTATTTTTGGATTGCCTCAGGGGTGGTAATAGACAGTCATCATCTTTGGCACATTATATTAATTGATTCTATTGTGTAGTTAACATGAGGCTGGTCCTTATTTGGTCTGTACTAACTTACATATCTTCTATAGGATGTATCACTAACTATCAAACGAGGATAGTCAAGCTTGTGCATTTCCTAAACTTTTTGCTGGCTGAGCCATTTTGCCTGGCCCAATGCCATGGATTTCCAAGCCAGTGATTCCTCTAAACCCACTTCTTCCAACAAGCTTGTTTCTGAAAGCTAGAGTCCTTGCCATTTTGAAAACCATCCCATGACTCGATTCCTACTGTGATGTTTTGTTGTTGTTGTTGTTGTTAATTTTGGATATTTATATTCATTTTTCCTATCATTATGTGGTATGTTTGTAATTGCAGAGGTAGCTGTGGGTAATATAGTAAGGCGGGTTTTGCACATTATAAGGGAGGAAGATCTTTCCCTTGCAACAGATGCTATTGCTGGTTTGGGAATATCAGCAGGAAGTGACGATGAAGATGATGTGGAGCGAGATGATCATCCTGTTCTATCTGCAGCTGCTGTTGCTGCTGCTGCGAGAAGCACTTTGCGTCCACCATCACTGCAAACTCTTCTAGAGGATTTGCCTGATTCAGCTGCTGTTCCACCCACTTCTTCTTCTGGGGGTGAATCTGAAGGAAAAAGTAGATGTGAGATGACAGACTATGAGAATGTTATATCCTTACTTAAGTATTGACTTTATCATGATATAAGAATGCCATAACTTGAATCCAAACTACTAGATGATTTATCTGCCTGTAACAAAAAGTCACTGACACTGATTTGACTAAGACTGAGTCCATGCCTCAATGTCTCATTTTATGATGAAAATGCTGCTGTTTTCTTATCATTCAGTTGCCTGTGTCTTGTAGTTTTGTATTTATTTTTTAATTCTCTTACAGCAGCAGACAAAGGTTCCCGAGGCCGGAAGCTGAAACATGATGTCATTGAAGCTGTCAATGATCTTATTCAAGATATTGCCACTTGCCATGAGCAAATAGCAGAGCAAGCTGTAGAACACATACATCAAAAGTACTTCTTTCCCTAGTGCTCCAAGAGAATGTTATTATTTTTAGATTTTCTTGCTATTCTCGAAAGCCATGTTGGTTGAAAAGATGTTGTAGGAGCAATATTTACTTCCCTCAAGCTCTAATTAACTAGGGAAAAATACATTGACTGTTTTCTAGAAAGTCAAAGGTCAAAAGTTAAAGATTGAATGTGTCAGTGTCATATATTAGAATTAAAATGAAGAAAAATTGTGTTAATGCATTCTCTTATAAAATTCTTTTCTTGCACCTGATATATGTTAGATAAGGAAAGAGAATGGCAACTTCAATGGATTCATCTTAATGTTAGGGTCTGTAATGGATATTTAAGAGCCAAAAGCATATCAATTAGTAACGAAAAGTTTAAACTAATAGAGGCAGTTATTGATATATGGATAGTGTGAAGTTAAACTCCCCTTTCCTCTTAATCGTAAATATCAAAGGTTTAATTATCTTTGTTTTTATTCTTTCAAATAATTTATTTGAAATGAATTAAAATAATATTGACGTGCTGTTTTGCCATGTCAAGTCATCAGTTTTCCTTATTTCTTTACACTGCTGAGTGCATGTTTTTCAGTGAGGTAATATTAACACTAGGAAGTTCGAGAACAGTGCTGGAGTTTCTTTGTGCTGCAAAGGAGAAGAAGAGATCATTTCGGGTCTTTGTTGCCGAGGGTGCCCCAAGGTTGGTAACAGTTGCTAACTAACATTTGCAAGGAATGCAACCTGCCTTTTTTCTGGTAGCAATGGCAATTTGCATGTAGTCTTTATAAGATTTAATAATGTTGAATATGTGTGTAATCAGATATCAGGGGCATCTACTTGCGAAAGATTTGGCAGCAAGAGGCTTACAAACCACAGTAATAACTGATTCTGCAGTTTTTGCCATGATATCCCGAGTAAACATGGTACTTGAAAATTCTTGTTCTGAATCTGGAATAGAATCTTTTTACACTAAAATTTGAACTGATTTTGAATTTAAAATTATATAGGTTATAGTTGGAGCTCATGCTGTCATGGCTAATGGGGGAGTTATTGCCCCTGTTGGGCTGAATATGGTTGCACTTGCAGCTCAAAAGCATGCTGTTCCTTTTGTCGTACTTGCTGGAAGTCACAAGGTGAATTATTAGAATATCATATCCATCTTCTTTGCATCTGTCATATTAATGCAACAAAATTATAATGACTTTTCACTTTGTGATGTCTGTTTATATATCTTTCTCGGTTAAATATTTGAAATAGGAGGACACTTGACTGCCTTAGTGGTATAAGGGACGTATGTGAATAATTGTTTGCTCAGAGGCTTGATTTGGGACACTAATTTTATATATAGCCATGTCCATTTTGAGCTACGGAATTGTGTTTTTTTCCTGCGTACATGACAAAACCTAAGATCTTTATGATCACTAAGAATACTCTTTTTCTCTGCCACCTCTACTGAAGCTTCAAATAGTTTGTAAACATTTAATGTAAGACGGTTGTCATAGTCGTACTGTAAAATTAATCTAGACCATGTCTAATTTGCTTTCTTTTGGAAAACAAGTTCAATATCTAGCTTTCAAGCGTGTTTATTCTGCTGACAGGGTATGTATTGTAATTTCCTTTCTTTGGGGCAGGAATGCTGGTATGCGGTTGCTGATTTAATTTTTAAATTCAAATGCTTTTGCTAAAGTATATTGCCTAAGTGGTCAGTGTGATTGTTAGACACTAACACTTTTACAAATAGCTCCATCCTAGTCGTTGGTTCAGTTAGGATGTGACTTGACGGTAAAATGCTAATGCAATTGCCTTAATTAGTGGCTCCCTGGGTTTCAGTATATTATGAGTTGGCAGTCTTTAATGCCATAGTCTGGTTATAAAATTTATTTTTTATATGCTTCATAGTTTCGGTGATTGAAAACTGCTCTTTCATTTTGACAGTTGTGTCCTTTGTATCCACACAATCCTGAGGTCTTGCTGAATGAGCTGAGGTCTCCTTCTGAATTGCTCGATTTTGGGGAATTTTCAGATTGTATGGATGCTGCAAGTGGCACTTGTTCTCTTCATGTCGTTAATCCAACATTTGATTATGTGCCACCGAAGCTTGTTAGTCTCTTCATTACTGACACGTAAGTTGAACTGGGTTTCAGTAAATAATTTTTAGCTTTCCTTTATCGTCAACTTCTTTAAAAATTATACTCATTTTCCTTATGCATTTACCTTGCCTTTTCAGAGGTGGCCATAACCCATCATACATGTACCGGCTCATAGCTGATTATTACACTGCTGATGATTTAGTGGTGAAAGCACGAACTACCGCAGGGAGTTGACTTTTGACCCCTGTATTTGTCCAACACTGGTAATTAATACAGTTCTACAGCTGTTATCTTGAAGGTGATTGTACAAGTGAAGCCTTAGCACGCATTTTTAAAAGTGGGATTTCTGTAAAGTTGGTGTTTTGCTGGGAAAATATTGCTGAGAGATATAAACTGAGACTATGAGTAAAAGCAAGAAAGGATTTGTAAGACGTGAAATTGTTTTCTTGTAATATATGTTGGGAGTCAATATTCGTATGCCTTCCCTTTCCCAGTTTTAATTGGATCATCCCCTTCTCATCTCTTGGAATGATTGGCTTTTTCATGCTTGGTTACCAAGCAGGTTTTTGAGCGACTGATAATTGATGGGCTTGAGAGGAGTTAAATATGAGTTGGAGAATGAAGCTTTGTGAAAACTATACAAAGGATGAGACTGTGATGGCAATATACAGTGAAAATGAAATTTCATTTCTGCGGCTGCTGAAGAGCTCACATGAATTAGCCTAATCCTATCAGTCCATGGGGGTGAAATGTAGCTCTTTTTTCTATTGGCCTAATCAATAATCATGATGCGTAAAGGCCGTGATTTGCTTATACAGTATATCTTTGTTTATTATGTTGTTGTTGTTATTCTTTTGGGGGGAATTTTCGTAAAGGACCACAGTAGAATTTTTTTACCAATTAGGCTAAAAGAATTTTAAAACCACAGTGCATATTTTTGGACTGAGTTGAAATGAAATTGTGAAGCAAATTGACCGAAATAACCTTGCTAAATGAAAGAAAGAAGGGGAAGAAAAAGAGTCCTGTAGCTAACAAGTCTCTAACTGACAAGAATGGTTTAAGAAATTGACAAGTGATGTTAGTTTTTAAATGACTAAATTCTCAGTTATGATATGGTCATGAGAAAAAAAACATTCTGCATTTTAATGATGATACTACCTTTGGTCTTCAATTCAAGGTTTTTTTATTTTGGTTCTAAATATAAGATTTTAATTTATTTTATTTTTCATATTTATTTATTTTTCAAGATATTTGTTTTAATAATAATAGTTTTAGTTAATAAACTTTACCACACAATTGCTTTGTAGTAAACAAAATCATATTTTGCAGTTTTGTATCAAGAATTCTCACTCAATAATTAGACTCGTAAACAAAAGATTTCCCATTCAATGAAAAATTTATTCCCTTCATTTCAGCCACAATATTGAATAGAGCATTTTAGAAGAGAGGGCTAACACGGAGCCGTGCCCGTGTGGTGAGCACAGAGCGAACTATTGTTTCGCCTTTTACTTAAGAAGAGAGGGCTAACACACACGAAACCAATGGTGTTCAGATGAGGAATCACCATCAGGACCCTTTGAGCTTCTGAGCTTCTCGCGTCTTGCGATTCGCATAACTCTTTGCATGAAAGTCAACAAAAAGAGCCAAAAGAGAGGCATTGAAGACGGCATTGAAGCACCAACCCGAGAACCCGGAACATCCGGATCCTCCGAAATGGTAATACAGCATCACACCCGAAACCGCGAAGCTGAACAAGAACTGCACTATCTGGCAATCCGTCACGAGCCGCTTCCACTTGGGTCGGACCCCCAAGGCGCTCAACAAGTAGTACCCGTACATGAGCACATGCACGCACGTGTTCGTCACGAGCGCCACCGGGAACAAGGACTGCGATGTCTGGAGCCACAGGTAGCACATGATCAGGACCGTCGCGTGGTGGTACACGTGGAGGAACGTGAGCCGTCGGATGGAGTTTCCGACGATGATGAGGAGCGTGTCGACGAGTTCCAGAACCTTCGAGAGGTAGAAGACGTACGCCCAGAAGAAGAGAGGTCCCGAGGGAGGAGTTTTGGGCGGGAAGCAGATGATCCAGTGAAGCTGAGGCGTATGGTAGACAATGGTGAAGATACATCCAAGTGACATGGCGAAGGAGAGGAGGAGGAGGACAAGGTTGTGGACCACGGACATTGATCGGAGAATGTGAGGTTTAAGAGGAGGGAGACGGAGGAGAGGGAGGAGGAAGGTGAGAGAGAGGTAGCAGAGGAGAGTGAGAGAGAGGAAGAGAGGGGAGGCGCCTACGGTTTGGCCTGGGATCCATGTGAAGTTGAGAATCGATGGGTGGTTCACTAACCAGTACTGAAGGCTGGAACCTATGGGATTCATTCTCGTCCTCGCCGTCACACGCCGCGGCGTATGGCGGTAGATTTCGGGAGTTATCGAGAAGGCGAGTTGGGGTGGTGGAAAGTGGAAACGAAAGTGTTATCCTTAAGCGTTATCTTCGCTCGGTGGGCCCACGCAGCTCTGGATTGGCCATAGCCCATATGGCGTGTCCGTCGGACGCATATTTTCGAACGCTTTTACGCTGGAATTCAACATAATAAAAGAGTTTTATCTGAATTTGTGTAAAAATATTTTTTCATGTGAATTATTATGAAGTATCAATTAAAAAAATATAATCAGTAAAAAATTTCAATAACAACATAACACCTTGCAATGATAAGTTAATTCATAATAAATAATAATTATTCATTTTTTATTAAGGTTATTTATAATTATTTTCATTGAGGTCTGATTGTGATTCTCTCTCTAAACTAAACTTAATGTTGGCCAAAAGAGCAAAAAAAAAAAAAATCAAAATTCGAGCAGTTCTTTATCTTTAAAAGCATCGTACCATTTTTAGATGAAAAATATACTAATTTCAATAACTCTCTAGAAAAATAATTGAAAATTTGTCCACATTTGGTTTTTCACCATAAATCAAATAAATTTATCTTTAATAGGATAAAGATACTTATTATATGCAAGTAAAAAAAAAACTAGCAATATGAAATGACAAATTTTTCTTTTTATTTTGTGTAATAATTTAATTTGGTGTCAATTTAGTTTCTTAACTTTATCTTTCTTTTTGCGTCAAATTCTTAACTTCATTTTTTGGGCAAAAAAAGTTCTTAACTTTATTTGACGTTTAAGTTTTATCTCTTAGTTTTATTTAACTTTAATTTGGATAAACTATTTTAATGCTATTTTTCTCTAGTTTGGTAATTATATTTGATTCCTTCTTTTTTGTTTTTGATATAAAGACATGCTACTTCTTGTGTTTTTTTTATTTATAAAAACGATTAATTATACAAAATGAACAACTAAGGTTATTATAATTTATAACAGATTCAGGGAAATGAGCATAAAGACACCTACTTCTTGTTCAAACGTGCAAATTGCCAAATCCCAAGAACTTGATTCTTTTCTCCTTTTTGTTTTTAATTTTTCTTTTTTTTAAAATTCTCTCTTTTCGTTGTACACCGGGACTGGGACAAATCAATCACAGAACTGAGTTCGTTTGAGTGGTGGCCAGTGCATCGAATATACGTCTGTCTTTGTCTTCGTCTTTGACCTTGTAACGATCATGTTGGGTTCGGCTGCTCCTAACCCTTTCTGGTTACCGGTGGCCAAGGAGGGTCCTTGTCCGCTTGATCTCGTCGCCACCGCCACCTCCCTCCACTTTGGTCACTTTCTCCGCTGCCGCCTCGGCCACAATTTCCGCCTACGGTTCCTCCTCCAGTCCTGTTTCAAGGTCCCTTTAATTTGAAAATTTGTTTTCTCCTTTAGTTCAGAGTGCATTCTATGACAATGCGTTTGCAATTGCAACATGTTCGACATAACTTCGCCTTTTCTTTCGGTGGTTACGTGTCATGACTATCCATTTCTTTAGGAGGTTTGTTCTTAATTCTTGGTTTATTATCAAAGACTTCGATAATAAACTATGGATAGCTGAAGTTTGCTCGAGCCTTCATGAGTGGGATAGTAGTTGAGTTTCTAGATAACTGGGATGTTAGATGATCATCGTGTTACTGGGTTCATGTTGCTTGTGATGCTGTGTGAAAGCGAATGCCAATTTTCTTTTTTTCCCCCCAAAAGAAAGGGAAAAGGGAATGCCATTGCTGTTTAGGTGCCTACCGCATCTTTGATTGGAAAATAGCTATTTTCTTGATTGCTAGCAATTTTATCAGTTATAGGATCCTATTTCAAGGTTTGGAACTCAAGTCCCCCATTGGAAATTATGGAGTTTTAATCTTGGATTTATGCGAACCTGCGTTTACTTAATCCCCTGCGCTATCTTTTTGGGATTGGCTCTTCCTAAGGTTCATATCTGTGGAATCATAACCTTGCACTTCCCTCCGCTCTCTCCCTGTCTTTTTTCCTCTCCCTCAACCTATGGGATGCTTCAGGTATGACCCTTGGGCGTCACATTAGAATTATGGGATTCTAGTGTATAGTTTTTATGAATCTTGGGTTCTCTAATTTCACGAGTGAGCTTTTAACCTTAAGAGTATGGCTCTCCCAAACTCCATATCAACTAACATGCTATAAAAAGCTTCCTTTTTATAGCCTGTTAGTCTTTTTGCGTGTTTTGCCATTTAGAATTGTGTTGTTACATCTTTTCTCTTGGTTCTCTGGTTGCATTCTAATTCTCTTCTCTCATTTTTGCACAGAAACTCCCTCCCTTGAATCATGTATTCAGATGGAAGGATATATGGTGTGAAAGAGCCCTCCAGTTTAAAGAAATCAATTTTCTTCAATTATCAAATGATGTTTTAACTTCCACTTGTTCAATTAGTTTCTCTTTCTTTAATGGGGGAGAACATAGAGCAAACCTGGGAAATGGAAGGATGTCTAACTCCAAGATGTCCAGCCAAAGTCCATTCAATGGAAGGAAATGGACTAATATTCTCCTTGCTGCCAATATCTTGTGAGTATCAGCGTGTTTGCCTGGATGCTTATTGTTTCCAGACAAAATTTGTTTGCCCGTTTTTTGCCTGTAGCTTGCTACAGCGAGTCCACTAAGGATTATTATTATTATTATTTATATTACTATTCTAATTCTCCTTGCCACTTGTCTTGTACACTTTTTTTTTTGGGACCAAATTTACATAGAAGCTATTCTAGTGGCTTATTATTTATGAACCATGATCTCAGAATGTATATTGCACAAATTGCAACACAAGGAAAGCTTTTATTGTGGGGAGCTAAGGTAAAGTTGCCATTAAATATTTGAACTTACTTCCTTAATATTGTTACATATTTACTTGTTGACTGTGTATTGCTAGATTAACAGTCTTATTGACAAGGGACAATTGTGGAGGCTTGCCACTTCTTCCTTTTTGCATGCAAATATTGGGCACCTTATGGTCTGGTTTGGATTTTCTTGCCTGAATCTTGTTTGTGAATGTCTTTTTTTTCCTGTATCTTAAAAATTATTACTTGTTTCCTGCAGGTTAATTGTTACTCCTTAAATTCCGTTGGTCCCACTGTGGAAAATTTCAGTGGTCCTAGGAGATATCTTGCGGTTTACTTTGTCTCAGCAATTGCAAGTAATGGCTTATATTCTTACTTCAACAAATAAAAAAACCAATAGGTGCTCACCTACAAGTATTCTGATCCCATAATTTCTAGAAACTCAGGTTCAGCAATGAGTTATTGGTACTGCAGAATGCCTGCCGTAGGTGCATCAGGGGCGATTTTCGGCCTGGTAAGTTGTTTGAAACATTCTTTTGTGATCCAAATCAAATATTAATTTTAACTGTGTGGATGATGGACTTAATAAATTTATCTGTATTTTCATTTTTTTCCCCCTAGCTCAACTGTTGGAGCTGATTCCCTTTATAATTGCATTGGACAAGATAAAAAAACTATTTTGAAAATTTATCTTTTGCAGTGGCACTGAAGTTCCGTGGTTATGTCAGATTGTTAATGCCCTTGTATAGTATAATATGTATCTTCATCTCCGACAACCATCAACTTTGAATAAAGGCTCATCAGTTATGGCATTGGATGTTTAAACTGGAAAAAGTTTAGACTATAATGATGCCACTGACATACAAATTAACACCACAGAATGACAAACACAACTGATTCAATTTCATCTGTCTTGTACAAATAAAAAGTGATGGAGGAAAAGAAGCGTGGACAAAGGATGATCAGGGTGGGGTTATTATAATTCATCAAATACCTAAAGACAGTCATGCTTACTAGCATCTGCTAATTTTTTTATGATCCTTTACTATGGACAAAAAAAAGGAAAATGATATATATGAGGTAAGCAAATGGTGTGGCAAGGGATGGTTATTGATGATGCTGGGGAAAACTTGCGTCATTTCTCCCCCCCTTACTTAAAATTTGTTCACATTCGCATCTGTCTCAATGACTTCAATGGTTTACCTTCATCTGTAGGAGTAGCTCGAAAATGGATATGTTTGTTTTCTCTTCTTTATCCTCTATTTCTAATCAGCTATGCATGATTTAGGTTGGATCAGTTGCTGTGTTTGTGTTGAGGCACAGAGAACTGGTAGGAGGAGGCAAAGAAGATTTACAGCATATAGCGAATGTAATTGTCCTAAATATGGTAAGTGTTTTTCCCTGTCTTGACTTCTTTTCAAGGTCCACTATAATGAGTTGTCAGTTAGTAACTCGGGATTTGTTTTCTAAAGCTGGCCAGCTCCTTTTGTGTTGGCTACCTTTTTCTTTACATTAATTCGCATTTCACAGGCCTGATTATTCCTGGAACAGATATAGCATTTGCTACTTGCTAGAATGCTGTTTTTGAATCTCACATATCTTGACTAGCATTATACACTTCGATAAGAAATGCATGTTGTGCATGTTATTAGAAATTATTTTTGTTTCGTTCTGAATATTTGGGGAAAATTACTTACATTAGTTGATACTTGATGATCCAGGACCCTGTTTCCTTGCATCTTTTTGATTTGACGATGATCATCTATTGCAGGTCATTGGGCTATTATCAAATGGCATTGACAACTGGGGTCATGTAAGCATCACATTGCCCCGTCTCATAACCATCTCATAAGAATCAAGTTATAGTTAATAGGTCTGGAGATAGTATTTCATTAGTAAATTTGGTGTAATCAGATGCAGTTATTCTGGTTTGTATCGTGGTAATAAAACTTCATGTTGTAGTGATTTTGATGTTTAATTTGACAATGTGCTTGTCAGTTAGGGGGCTTGATTGGTGGAGCCGTTGCATCCTGGTTGATTGGACCAGCGTGGAAGCATGAATCTACAACTAGGGATGGAAGAAGAGTGTTCATTGATAGGGCACCAATGTATAATATCTTCCAAATCAAGAGACTTCCTAGGCAATGGAAATAGATAGATCCACACAACTATAGTCTCTATCCACACTCTGAAAATGAAAAGGAAAAAAAAAAGTATTCTGTATAATATCCATTTGACTGTAGAAATTGTTTTCATGAATTCATTGTGATATTTTCTTTTGTACGTGTAAATGGTGGAAGGAGGCTTGAATCTCAGCGCTGCCCAGACAGGATTGGGAGGCATCAGATGCTCAGAAGCGGAAAAAAATAAAATTTTTTTTTGATTCTGCTTTTTAGTTGCCTCAAATAAAAAGTAATTCAATAAACTGATTATGTTTGGAGTTCAATGTCTTTTTAATGTAAAAGAAAAGCAAAATGTGGTGTTAAATAATCTGTTAATTTTTAATATTAAATAAGTAATATGTATGATTAAGGAAAAGTGTGAGGGCTTTTTTTTTTTATCCCCAAATATTCTTCTAGTCTTTAATGTAAGACGTATTTAATTAAATTGATTAAATTAAAAAAGTTAGATAAGTTAATTATAAAAGATATGACATGTTTTTTTTAAATATCATAATCATCTTTTTTAATATCTTTTCTTTTTTTTTTATTTGATTATGGTTGATGGGGTATTAATAAAAATGATTTAGAAAAAGTTGATAAATATGAGAAATATGTCTTACATTTAAGACAAAAATCAACTCAATAATTAAATCATACATAAAGGGTTGAAGGAGCAATAAATTTTAGTAGGTAGGAAAGGTGACTTAGGTTGATGGTTTGTAAATTAAGGTTGTGTTTGGGATCACGTTTGGGCCCCATCTAATAAGTTAAGAGGCAGCTTTAAAACATGTTTGGGTTCACATTTCATCAATCTGACTTCTGAGGTTGAAATGGACTTTGGAAGAAGCTCTTTTGAAGCTGTTTTTTTTTTAGTGCTGAGGGCGTTGGAAAATACCGTTAAAATATTTATTTGGGTGTTAAAATTTTTTACCTACCTGACCCTGCATGAATTTTCTCTCACCTCACTTAAAAAAAAAACAACACACACACTCCTCATTTGAAATGGTCACATTATATATATAATTTCTTTCTAACAATAAATTAAATTTCCTTATTTTTAATAAGTTTATTTTCATTACTTCTTTTAAAATGGTCACATTATATATATAATTTCTTTCTAATAATAAATTAAATTTCTTTACTTTTAATAATTTTATTTTCCTTACTTCTTAAAAAATAGTCACATTATATATATCTAATATTAAATATGTACTATTTAATAAAATTTATATTATTTTAAGTCATTTTACATCCAAATTTACTTTTACATTTATCATCCAAACAAGTTTCAACTTCTCAAACTGACTTTTTTCTAAAACCTAATCCAAACATAAATCACATTATCTTATCTGATTTTTACTCAATTTGACTTCTGTAAAAGTCAAATTGAAAAAAAATAGTTTTGCACCGCTATTCCAAACACGTCCTAAGATGTTGGGAAGAATTGGGTTCTATTTTTCAATGGAGAATGAAGCAGCTTTTAGGAGGTGTTTAGTTATTGCCAAAACTGCTTTCTAAAAGTATTTTTTCTTAAATTAAGATAAATTTTTTTACATATTTACTTCATATATTATAAAATCACTTTTAAAATCAAATTCCATCCAAATACTCCCTTAATCTTAATACTATTATCAAAAAAATTCTTAAATACAAATATATCAATTATAATTTTCAAAATAACAATGAAAGTAACAACAAACTAACAAGATTAGTAAGATTGAAAATATATATTTTTTAAATTAATATACTAAATTGAAACTCTGTATAAAATTAGATGATTATAAATGTACTTTTTCCTATATACAAAATTAAGTGTTATCTCAACTTAAAAAAAAAAAATTTAAGTGTTGCAATCATAAATATATCAAACATCCATATATTATTATTTTTGGCCATGGTATATATTATTAAACACTAAACTTTATATAACAAATAACTTTAAAAAAATAAAGATATGTCAATCAATCTATTATTATCTTCCCTCTCTTTTTTCCTACCCACCATCAATATTTGTGCTGACCTACACTGCTTTCAAGCCATTCAAATTTAAAAGCCAAGATAACCGTACGATCACAAAGCGTTTTAGTACCCACTAGATCGCAGCGGTTCATTTGGAGCCCCGAGTAGCATCGTGTGGGGGTGCGGCATGAGAGCCAGAGGGAATGCATGTGAGGGAGGGGGGGGGGTACATCTACTTGAACGGTCACAAGATTTCAAAATGCTTCAAAAAGAAAGCGGGCTTTCATTCATTTCGCTCCATCCCTCTTTTCCTTCTTTACTTTTTTTTTTTTGGTTTTATTTTTTTAAATTTTTTTCTCAACGCTTGCATCTACGGACGGCGACAAAATTTTCAAGTTTCACAGAGTTGGTCCTCGCTCTGGTTTTAAATTTCGAAATAGGAGCCAACACAAAACCCGAAAACAAAGCTTAAATCTTGCTCTCTTTCTTACTTGTAGTCTGACACACTGCCTTCGACGGCGGGAGGGGTGGACTTGGGTATCGAAGATCCGAGCTCAAATCTGAGCTTCTGGGTTCTTCACTGCAGGTTTTTCTCGATTCGCATATTGAAATTTCTCAATTCTATGCTGTCTCTGCTGTTCTTTTCCTTGCTGCTTGAGCTGGACTTCGTCTGTTTCTCCTGTATTAGCATGCTTACTTGCAAATTGGATTTACTTTTTTCTTTTAATCTTGGGGAATGGGGTGGGGAGAGCCGGTTACTTTGTTGGTTTATGATGAAATGGTTTAGATCTTATATGGGGTTTGCGTAATTATGCTTGAGAAGTAAGGGTTGAAAGCAAAAGATTTCCACATTTTCCATATCAAATTGATTTTTATTGGAAGAGTGTATCACATTTCATTATTTCCTATCTGTTTTGTTTCTTCCCCCTTTTATATACCACGGTACTGCTTATGGAGCAGCCACATGTAGATTTTGAAAGGTTTAACTCTGCGCAACATTGCTTTTAGTTATATTCGGCTTAACTTCTTCGAATGCCTTGTTCATGGAAAATTCTTATGTTTACAGGACTGTCATTACTGGCCATACGTCTTAGTTCATTTAGGGGTATTAAAGTGAGGCGTTATAATATAATGTTCAATGTTCCCAACTCCCAAATAGTTTGCAAGAAAAGTACTCTCAATAGAAAATCTCAATAGTTTCATTGGGATCAGATCCCTCAGGGCATTAGAAGTAAACTATAAGGACACTGTGAGGGTAAGATATTTTTGGAGAGTGAGATTCAACTAGGTCGTGAGAGCAAGGTAAATGTAGGTCTATTGATATTTTATATCTGATTCGCCTAGATACATGCAATTTTGTCTGATAGCAGTCTTCATTTCAATTTTTGTATTGTTCATACACTGATTTAGAATTATTTTTATTATCCAATTAGGAAAGATGAGCTTGGATCTATCTATGTACTGATAATTTTCATTTGCATTCTTGTCTTCAGCAATGGAGTCTCTTCCGGATGCTATTCTTCAATTCATCATGTCCCATATCAATAATGCCCGAGATGTAGCAGCCTGCAGTTGTGTTTCCAAGAGATGGAAGGACTCGCTGCCTTATATCAAAACCCTTTACTTCCCTCGCAATTCATTCGACAACAATTCTGGTGGGGAAACACCTGACAACATTGTAAGGAGAATGATATCACAAATTGTGCAATTGGAAGAGCTAGTTGTGTATAGCCCTTTCTCTTGTGCTGGTCTTGCGTCCTGGCTATCACTTGTAGGTCTATCTCTTCGCCAGCTGGAGCTCCGAATGGACAATATTCTTGACACTCAGGCTTTGAATGAGAACCCATCAAAGTTGGACTGTGTGGGTGCAGCAAGGAATTTGGAATCTCTAAAACTATGGGGTGTGTTAATGGTCAATTCCCCAAAATGGGATGTCTTCCAAAACCTCAAGAACCTTGAAATAATTGGTGCTAGGTTGGAGGATCCTGTGCTGAGTGTGGTGCTTCGGTCATGTCCCTATCTAACTAGGTTGTTACTGCTTGGATGTGAAGGAGTTAGATCAGTCTCAATTGATTTGCCTTATCTAGAGGAATGCAAAATGGATTTTTATGGTTTGGGGAACATTTCTCTTAGTCTAAAATCCCCAAAGATCGAATCCCTTGAGGTACAAGGCTGTAGTTGGATCCGGGTACCTGAAACCAATCATTTGAGGAATCTTTCAATTTCTAACAATGCAGGTAGTACATTGTTGTGTTGTCCTTACTTATGTTTTTCCTTTCCATTTTTGCTCATCTTACGTTTCATTACATGGTAACTGTTTCCAGGAAGAGTATACATGGTTGATTTTGGAAAACTCACGGCTCTAGAGTCTTTGACTATGAGAGGGGTCCAGTGGTGCTGGGATGCCATATGCAAAATGCTGAAACTGTCAAGTGAAGTGAAGCATCTCTACATGAAGGTTGAATTCACTGGTGATTTTGAGGCTCTTCAACCGTTCCCAGAGATTGATTTTGTTGACTTCTTCAACAGCCATCCCAAACTGCACAAATTCGACATTCATGGAGCCATGTTTGCAGCTCTTTGTCAGAAAAACAGTCTGAAACATGTAATTTCCGAAAGCATTTTGATGTCAGATTTCATTTTGATCTCTATTGCAAGGTTCTTTATTAAGAAAATGAGTTGTGGATGTCTTTTACAGCTCAGCCTCACATTGATTCTTAAAATATTTATCCACAATTCATATATTTATTAGGAATTTTTTATTCAATCTTCTATAACATTTTAACTAGTGGAGATGCTCACTTATATATTCTACAGGTGGATTCTGGATTCATGATTCCATGTTTGGAGGACGTTGTCATCACGGTGAGATCACCACTGAATGCTGAACAGAAAATGAGCACTCTTGAATCCCTTCTGAAATATGGGAAGAGTTTGAGGACTATGGTTATTAAGATTCTTCAGATGAAAAGCAGCCATAGTAGTGCAGATGATTTTTTTGATGAGGTTTGCAAATTCACATACCAGAACCACAAGATTGTTCGAATAGAATAAGCTTTTTTTTTTTTTTTTTTGACTTTTCCTGAACCATAATTCTTAAGAGACTTCATGTTGATTTACATTCTTCAACTTGAATGCTGAATAGATTTATTTAACATTGTTGTGCTTGGAGTCTTGAACCCTTAACTTGAGAATTCATAGCTATTCTGTTAGCAAATTTGGAAAACAAAAGATGATCCTTTTCATCTGTGATTTAGTGCTGCTACTCTCATTTTCTTCCTTTTTCTTGTCCTTTTTTCTTTGGCATTTTCTGATTTTAATTTACAATTTTGTACATGACAACAAAATGCAGACAAAGGATCTAGCTAGCGGGAGCTAGATTAAATAGAGAGAAACTGGTGAAAAAATTACATGAGATTGGGGAATGCCACTGGGATTGCACAACTATTAATCCAAGGTTTATTGATCAACAACTAAAAATGTAAATACTTTGTTGATTTAGATGACATATAGAAACATGGATTAATTAATATAGATCAATCTTAATTCAATTCAAAATTTCAATATTGTATCATTAATCAATGCCCAACTAGTAAGGGTATTTGAAATTCTATTTTTAATGTCATTAGAAATTAGCTAAACCACCAAATACAAAATAGATCGTCAATAAACAAGTTTATAGTCGTTTGTTTAATTGATTTATGCCAGCTTGCTTCATACTTAAATGATTGACAAAACCTAAGCAGAACAAAAGAAAAGGCGAACACTAAATTAATTGTTGCAAATAATAAAAAAAAGAATATCTAACCTATGATAACTCATAAAGAAGCTGAAGAATGAACTGATTTCTGTTTTTATTCTATTGAAATTAATGGGAATCCAAAGTCTGACTATGTTAGTAGAGTGTTAGTAGAGTCCTACACTAACATCTGCAATACAAAGCTTCTTGTGAACATCATGTAATGCCCAAATCTTAACAAATGCCATACAACACTTGTTACATTGATTTCTGTTGACTTGTTACTTTGCTTCTCTTCATCATCATCATTGTCATCCTCAAAGCTTGACAAGTGCCATAGAAAGCTCGTTCTGAACATCACGGAATGCCCAAATTTGAACAGTGTCTCTTTGTTTGAGTTCATCCCTTAAAACTATTGTGTTCCAATTAGTTCTCAACACATATTGATAACTTACTTTCTGAAAATCATTCTTATATTTATGCAAATCCCACTGTCCAAATTCTATTGATGTTTCTGCAAGAGGAAGAGCTTCCCCATCTCTTCTTGGTGTGTGAATCAAAGGCACAGTAATGGATTGCCCCAACCTTAACTGGGTCATCTCATCATCATCCAAGAACTTGAAACTTTCAACTTGGCTACAAGGAATAGTGACTCTGCTATGTCCCTTGCTCACATCTGTGCCAGACAAAGTCTTTTGTATGACTCTTATGATTTCTGTTCCACCATATTCATCAATGATCTTTCTTTCAAATTCTTTTGACAAGCTTGGTGGTGGTGGATTTTGGTGGCTACTTGGCTCTTTGTTCTTCTTTCTCTTCATTTCCATAGTCATAATCCACTCTTCATTGCTTATGGTTTCTTCCAATTTTCTCTTTAGTGTCTCAATCCTTCTTGGAGACTTATTTATCACAGAGTTTTGCGCCTTTTGTTTTCTTTCTGTTCCACAAAGAAAGCAATCAATCATTCAAATGAATTATAACAAAACTTTAAGACTAACTTTTGAATCATACATACAATTCATCAATTCAAATAAAGACATTACCTTTAATCAAATTTTCATGGGCTATTAGGCCTTCATCAAACTTTGTTTTCACATCATGCATCATTGAGGGGGCTTTAGTGGCATAGTTGATGAGATTTTGCTCCTCATTACGTCGCCTCCTTATCATAAGTTTTAGAGGCTTCATCTTCTCTTTGACTACTATTGCTTGAGCTCTTGTACAAGATATATTATTTCTTCTAAAGTTAGGCTCAATAGCTTCATTATTGATATTAGTTGAATCATACTTCTTAGTAGCAATAGAAGCAACTTGTAACAGTATCTCAAAAGAGCTCAAATTATGTTGACTTTGTTTTATGCCTTCAAAATCTTCTATAGTCAATAAATCAGACATTCTCACTGTTGCCTTTTTCTACATTTCAAACAAAAATGTCCAATTTTTAATCAGCTTTAACTACAATTTCAGATAAATCCATCTACACACACACATGAACAATGTGACATCTCTTTTGTTGTGTGAAATTTAAATACAACTTAAGAAGCATATCAACAAGAAGACATAACAAAATATACAAACGGTGTTTCATAGCATTATTTACGCTAAAATTAAATTTCATATTCTCATAACATCATTCCAAGTATAAGTAATTTTGAGTTTACTATACTTAAATTAAAAGATGCAAATAATCACTAAAATATAATCTACAAGACCAATGTGACATCTCTTTTGGATAATATAACATTTATGTAATCACGAGTAAAACGTCAATCCGAAACTAAAATCCATCCTAAAACTACAAGTTGACACTACAAGACCGATGTGTGTGTATTGTCCAAAAGAATGAAATTCAGCAAAAAGATAATCTACATAAACCCAATTTGATGTCAAGAAGTGACTCAAATTAAAAAAAGTTCACCCTTAATCAAATTGGGAAAAAAAATTGATGGCACAAAAGCTTGCCTTATTATAGAATTAAACTAATTTCACATTCCCCAACAACATGAGCACGAAAATTAAATAGGTTAAAAGCCAATGATGAAGTCGTAGGCCCCATTCAATTACAATCATGGAAAGGTCATGACTTTGCATTGCATTTTTTTTTCCCCATTCCATTCCATTTCACACAATCAATTGCCGTAGTGATGATGATGACGACGACGAGGAGAAAGGTGAAATAAAAATGCTTACAGATTTTTCCAAACATGTATGAAATTGTGCTCTCTATTTAACAGTTTCCTCAGCCGGTTGGACGCTCTGTTTATGTGATATGAAAACAGACATTATTCTATTCTGGTTATAACACTTGAATTTGGTATCATAATTGATTCGAAATTCCAGATATTAGAATAATCAGAAGAATAGAAGAAGAAGAACTTACCCCAGAAGAGAGTGGAAGTTGAAGTGTGACGCTCTCTTTGTTTGTGGCTTCAGAAAGTTGAAATGAGTTAACTTTCTGAATGTTGAATGAGAGACTAATGGTGGTGAACGTGAAATGGGAAAGAAGATTTCTGAGTAAACAAATAGAAAGCGGCCTCAAGAGAAAGCTTGGTATCAAAGTTTGTATAGTCCTCTCTGAATTGGGAAACAAACGTAGTTTCCTAATCTGAGAGTTTTTTCTTCCTTAAAAAAAGTTGATTATCTAATTTGTACTGTCATGTGTGTGTGTGTATCACGTACTTAAATGATGCTGGTTCATGTCAAATCTAAAATTTGGTCCGGTTGTTCCCTTCGAAGCTGATATTATCAGCTTTTCAGAAGCATGTTTCTCGTTTTCTAGTTTATTTTTATTAAATGACTTAAATCCTTTTGGTTTAATTTCCAGCAATTTAGAATTTAGTGAAATAAATTATTTAAGAAAAAAAGTTAAATTTCCCAAAAAAATAAATAAATAAGGCGCTAAATTGATCAAAGTTACTGAGTCCTTATTAATGCTGTAAATCCCCCTCTCTAATAAAGGTCTCTCAGCTGGAATTTGCATTTAATTCACCAACGGTAATGCCACATTATCATATTCAAGAAAGTTTTGACTGGTTTAAAAATAGTTTTGCCTTTTTACAACGTTAACGTTATATTATTAACTCCTTTATAAAATGCATCTCCACGCATACCTTCAATTGATGTATTTGATAACTACAAACTCCAAATTTTTTCCCTTCAAGAAACCCACATTTAGGGAACTATCTAGCCTTTAAAATTATAACCCAAAAATGATTAGAATTCTACAGAATACGCCAGCCTACGTTAGTCCATAAAGAAAGTTTGATAGCTTCGAAATCCTTTTAAGTTCATCATTTGACATCCCGTGAAACTTTCTCTTTCCCTCATGACAATTCTGTCAATACATACATACATACATACGTATATATATATATATGTAAAAATACGATACACAATATATCAAGCGCTTAAATAATGCTGGCTCATGTTAAAAACCAAAACTCCGATTCGTTGTTCACTTCGAACATGATATTATCATCTTTTTTTTTTTTTTGAGTTTTTTGTTTTCAAGTTTTTATTTTATCGTTTTGTTTCTATGATAGAAGCATGTTTCTTGTGTTCTGAGTTGAGTTTCTGATCTAATGTCTTAAATTCTTTTAGTTTAAATTTCAAGAATTTAGGGTTTAATGAAATCTTTTTTTCCCAACTCAATCAAATCAATCATTTGAGGGGAAAAAATCAAGGGAAAATCACTAACAGGTCCCACAGAAGGCAATTTATTACTCTAAGATCCCACGAAATGTCAAAATCACTGACAGGTCCCAAGGGACCTCAGAGTAATATTTTCGTTTTGTAAAATGACATTACTGCCCCTCATATTCCAGATTCACATTTGCTCTGTCATTACGATTTACAACCTCAGCAGCGACTATTAACAACCTAATGAGAGGGCGTTAACAACCCTAGCAGTATCCGTTAACAACTTACTTTATAGAATTATATAACCTCTACATAAGAGTAAATTATAACCAAATAATATAATACAACAACTTTAACACTAAAATGGGAAGCTTTTTGATATCATTAAGAATTTTAACTAGATCCAATAGGATTATAGTAATATTTTAATGCGAAGATCCATTTACAACCTCAACAGTGACTATTAACAACCGAATGAGAAGGCATTAACAACCTAAGCAGTATCAGTTAACAACTTACTTTATAGAATATATAACCTCCGCATAAGAGTAAATTATAACCAAATAGTATAATACAACAACTTTAATACTAAAATGGGAAGCTTTTTGATATCATTAAGAATTTTAACTAAACCCAATAGGATTATAGCAACATTTTAATGCGAAGATCCATTTACAACCTCAATGGTGAGTATTAATAACCCAAAGAGAGCTGTTGACAATCTAGGCAGTATCTATTAACAATTGACTTTATAGGATAATATAACCTCTAACAACTATATAAGATTAATTTTAAGACTATTTAGTTATAGTTTAGTTAGTTATAGTTAGAAGTTATATTATCCGATAAAGTTAGTTGTTAACAGATACTGCTAAGGTTGTCAACAATTCTCCTTAGGTTATTAATACTTACTGTTGAGGTTGTAAATGGATTTTCGCATTAAAATGTTGCTATAATCTTATTGGGTTTGGTTAAAATTCTTAATGATATCAAAAAGCTTCCCATTTTAGTATTAAAATTGTTGTATTATATTATTTGGTTATAATTTACTCTTACGTGGAGGTTATATAATTCTATAAAGTAAGTTGTTAACGGATACTGCTTAGGTTGTTAATGCCTTCTCATTCGGTTGTTAATAGTCGCTATTGAGGTTGTAAATGGATCTTCGCATTAAAATATTACTATAATTCTATTGGATTTAGTTAAAATTCTTAATGATATTAAAAAGCTTCCCATTTTAGTGTTAAAGTTGTTGTATTATACTATTTGGTTATAATTTACTCTTATGCAGAGGTTATATAATTCTATAAAGTAAGTTGTTAACGGCTACTGCTTAGGTTGTTAATGCCCTCTCATTCGGTTGTTAATAATCGTTGTTGAGTTTGTAAATGGATATTCGCATTAAAATATTACTATAATCCTATTGGATCTAGTTAAAATTCTTAATGATATCAAAAAGCTTCCCATTTTAGTGTTAAAGTTGTTGTATTATATTATTTGGTTATAATTTACTCTTATGTAGAGGTTATATAATTCTATAAAGTAAGTTGTTAACGGATACTGCTAGGGTTGTTAACGCCCTCTCATTAGGTTGTTAATATTCGCTGCTGAGGTTGTAAATCATAATGACAGAGCAAATGTGAATCTGGAATATGAGGGGCAGTAATGTCATTTTACAAAACGAAAATATTACTCTGAGGTCCCTTGGGACCTGTCAGTGATTTTGACATTTCGTGGGACCTCAGAGTAATAAATTGTCTTCTGTGGGACCTGTTAGTGATTTTCCCAAAAATCAATTTTCAAAAATTAAGGTGTTAGATTGATTGAAATATATTATCTAGTGCTTGTTAATGTAATTTACCTTTGCTTAAGAGCTTAATCAAGAACAATGCACATGCATACACACATATTTACACAAGCACATGTGCATGAATGCACACGCAATACATGTCATGATATGAATGTGAATTATAATAGAGAATGGGATTGGGTATTATAGAGAAAAGAAAAACAAAAAAGACAAGAAAACTCAACTTGTTTTATAGCTCTAAATTTGAATTATAAATGATATGGACTCATTAAGCAACTTGTCCCAAGAACCCAAAACACTAAAGTCAAAAGTTACACTGACGAACTCCAAAACAAATAAAGTTGTTGGATAAAGAATTATAAAACTGAGTTATTAAAATATCGCAATCTAGTTCTGATACCAATTTGATGTGGATCCAATAGGAATTTATTCTAAAAAATTTAGAAGTTACAAATTGGTTAAAGAATTGTGAAAGAATAAGTAATACAAGATAGATAATAAAAAAAGAAAGAAGTAATTTTGGAACTAGGATTAATCCAATGAACATGCATTTAAATCAACCAAGGACTTGAAATTTTCTACTTGGCTACAAGGAATTGTGACTCGACTATGTCCTTTGCTCACATTAGCACTAGATAAAGATTTTTGTATGACTCGTGATTTTTGTTCCACCATATTCATCGATGATCTTTCTTTCAAATTCTTTCAACAAGCCTGGTGGTGGTGGATTTTGGTGGCTACCCAGCTTCTTATTGTTCTTCTTTCTCTTCATTTCTATAGCCTCAATCCACTCTTTGTAGCTTATAGTTTCTTCTAATTTTCTCTTTAGTGTATTAGTCTTTCTTGAAGACTTGTTGATCATTGAGTCTTGCACTTTTTGACTTCTTTCTGCTACACAAAGAAAGTAGTCAATCAAGTAAACCATAACAAAACTATAAGACTAATTTTGAAACATATGATTTGCCAATTGAAATAAAGATATTACCTTCAATCAAATCATTAGACTTTCTTTTTCCTTCATGTATCATTGAGGAATCTTTGATGGCATAATTGATGAGATTTTGGTCCTTATTATGTCATCTCCTTATCACAAATTTAAGAGCCTTCATCCTTTCTTTAACCAATGTTGTTTGAGCTCTTTTAGAAGACACATTATTTATACCCAAGTTAGGCTCAATATTTTTATTATTTATATTGACCAAATCATACTTTTTAGTAGTTACACAGGCAACTTGTAACAGCATCTCAAAAGAGCTCTACTTGTTTGTAGGCCTGAATTTGAATTCTAAATAATGATATGAACCCGTTAGGCAACTTGTCCTAGTAAACCAAAATTAAACTCGGAAAACACCAATGAACTCCAAAACAAAGTTATTTGATAAAGAATTATAAGGTTGAGTTATTAAAATATTGCAGTCTAATTTTGATACCAATTTGATGTGGATCCAATGGGAATTTGTCCTTAAAAATTTGGAAGTTACAAATTGGTTAAAAAATTATAGAACCAAATAAGTAATAAAAAATACATAATAAAAAATCAACCCTAAGCATATGAAACTCAATATCCAGTAAAAACAATGATTTAAAAATTCCAAGCATAACAACACAAGAGTATATAAATATTTTATGCTAGGTAGTATAATTCTCTCAAGAATACATGGAAGTCATACACATGAACTCCAAAACAAGCAAAGCTGTTGGATAAAAAAATTATAAGCCTAAAGGAGATTGCAACTTCACTCTGATACCAATCCAATTTGAGCAAACTTTTTCTAGAAAATTCAAAAATTACAAATTGGTTAATTAACTTGACTACAAAGAATGGTCAATCTACTCCGTCCTTTGCTTACATCCAAATGAAAATCTCAATTTTAAGGTGGAGGGGGAAAAATTTTCTACTCCCCTCTCCTCTTTTCCTCCCCTTCCTTTGAAAAAATCAATCAAATACTACCTTAATTATTATTTCAGTCAAAATATCATATAATTGGTTTATTAAAAACTTGATGTTCTTGTCAGTCTCATCGGGGATCAAGCACTTCAAAATCTCGCCTTTCAACTGAAATTATTCCTTCATTGCATATTATTAAATAATTTGCATTATCAAAACATACAATTCCTTTCTTGATGTTTTCCCCTTCATATCTTTGACTTAATGGAATTAATAAAAAAAATTATTTTCCTAAATTGAAGGTGCTTAATTAATTATCTCTTTAATATCTAAATTGTGATTTGTATTAAGTGTTCCTTTGCTTGTCATGTCCATAGAAATTTCGACCTTACAAGTAGGACGGTAGAAGCTCTGTTTAAACAGGAGTCCAAAAAAGCGACTAGATATGATATGTTGTCAAACATATATGTAGCATCAAGGAGATGGAATGATGCCAATAGAATCAAAAGATTGATGGAAGAGAGAGGCTCAGAGAAAGAGGCAGGTTGCAGTTGGATTGAGTTAAAAAATACAAGACATGAGTTTATAGCCAAGGACAACTGTCACGGCCAAATTGTGGAGATATGTGGAATGATTAGTAAATTGGTCCATAATATGAAAGATGTTGGATATCAATATCATATCAGTTGTCATTTTCTTCTGATAACTAAGAAAATTTTTTACTTTTATGAGATCATACTTCTTAGTTTGATTGTTAGGCAATAGAAATATTGGTTTGATGTGATTAATGTGCTCTTTAAGATAGAACAACTCTTTTGAGGTTCTATATGCAGACTGTATCTCTTTCTAGAGGTCCTTTTAATATTGTTTAGTACTATTGTTGTCTGTTATACTCTAAGAATGTATGCTGTGTTTGGCAACAAATGTATCACTTTCAATTGTATTTACAATTTTATCATGAACCCTTTTGATCAGTTATAAGAATTGATTTGCATGAGTTTTATTCATATACTGTTGTTCTTGGCACTTTTCAATCTTTCATTTAGCTTACTCTGTGTGTACGTGGGTGTGTCAACTAAATACAAAACTAAGCCGGGCCAGTCTGAAAGTCAAAAGGGGTCTTTCAACAAAGTGAAAAACGATGGACTTCAATGTCAATTTCAATTGGGACTTGAACATAGAAGCCCAAACAAATTTAGGTGGAGTAAGGGAATTTTTGTATTGAATTATCGATGATGATCTCCTATTTCATCAAAACCTCCCATGTATATCAATCGAGATACATAAAGCTCTTTCTGATTCTAAATATAAAAGTTAGATGACTAATTTATAAAAATTAAGAAAAAATGCATGTTGGTTTTTCTAAATTTTTTTAATTATTTGCATTAAAACTATCTGTGGATGAAAGTTCTCTTAATATCTGCAATCAATAAATATTGTTTAGAAAAAAATATAAATTTGGGAGACAAAGTAAATTAAAGTTTTATATTATAGCCAAAACCAAAAAAGAACTCTAAAAAAAGCCTAAAGATACACACTATCACACAACCAAACCAGAAAAGGAAAAAAGAAAAAGGCAAAACAATCATAGTTCATCAAATTAAAACAAACAATATTACAAAGTCACGGTAAAAATACAAATATAACAACTAATAGCAAATAGAAATAAACTCGAGAACTATAACAAGCTTGAAAACTCAGCCAATTGCACTTCTTTCAGCCCCATACTCTTTCTCAATCCTCATGCCTCATGCAAAATCATCTTCCATCCTCATATCACTAGCCATCTACTTCTCATACTGAGATGACATAATGTAGTTCCCATCTTCTTCTCCAATCTGCACTATCACTATATTCCTACATAGCACACCCATTACTGTAGAACCATTTTTTGGATCAAAAGATTCATCACAATTAATTTTAAGCAGTCCCTCTTCCGGAAATCCACTTTTTCCTCCTCCTTCTCCTCTATCATGTTCCACCTTTTAGCACTCCAAATTCTTTAACTGCTCTACCATTAAACAAACCTTTTGATTAGCTTTTATATTTAGGGTTAGAGAGTATGTATAAATGTGTTTCTTTAATTTCCTTTTCTTTTGCTAAAACCCATGAAAAAAATATTAAACAAACCATGTAACCATTTCTTTTGGTACACATACACATTGAGTAACTTCAATGAAGCTTGCTTGATTCTTGAAGATTCACTTTTGATTTATTGAAATGAACATAGGCTCAATTAGGTTGCCAAAACAATGGGCTCAAATCAAGTGCCACTTTTGCAAAATAACTGCATCAACATGTAACAATGGAACTGATTCCTCTACTTGTTTAGTTGATTTAATTGAGCTTGCTTCATATATAAATGATATAGAACTAAGCAAAACAAAAACAAATCACTGAATTAATTGATAAAGAACATCTAGCCTATTATAACTCATAGAGAAGCTAAAAAAGAGTAAACTGGTTTCTGCTTTTATTGCAATCAAGCTCAATTACACTAAAATAATGGGCATCTAAATTCTAACTGTGTTAAAAGCCTACACTACCATCTACAATTGAAAAAAGTCATTTGTGAGCAAAATTTGAAGCTCTGAATTGAATTCCTTTGTGCTTCTGTTGACTTGTTGTGTTGCTTCTCTTTATCTTCTTCATCATCATCCTCAAAGCTTGATAAGTGCCATACAAAGCTTGTTCTGAACATCACGGAATGCCCAAATCTGAACAGTGTCACTTTGTTGAAGTTCATCTCTTAAAACTATTGTATTCCAGTTAGTTCTCAAAACATACTGATAACTTACTTTCTGTAGATCATTCTTATCTTTATGCAAATCCCACTGTCCAAATTCCATTGATGTTTCTATAAGAGGAAGAGCCACCCCATTTCTTCTTGGTGTGTGAATCAAAGGCACTGTAATGGATTGCCCAAACCTTAACTGTGTCATCTCATTATCATCCAAGAACCTAAAGCTTTCAACTTGGCTGCACGGAATTGTGACCCGACTATGTCCTTTGCTTACATCAGTACTAGATAAGGACTTTTGTATGACTCTCGTGATTCTTGTTCCGCCGTATTCATTTATGATCTTTCTTTCAAATTCCTTCAACAAGTACGGTGGTGGTGGATTTTGGTGGCTACCCTGCTTCTTGTTGTTCTTCTTTCTCTTCATTTCCATAGCCTCAATCCACTCGTTGTTGCTTATAGTTTTTTCCAATTTTCTCTTTAGTGTATCAGTCTTTCTTGAAGAGTTGTTGATCACCGACTCTTGCAATTTTTGGCTTCCTTTTGCTACATAAAGAAAGCAATCAATCAAATAAAACATAACAAAACTATAGGACTAATTTTGAAACCATATGATTTGCCAATTGAAATAAAGATAGTACCTTCAATCAAATCATCAGACTTTCTTTTTGCATCATGTATCATTGAGGGGTCTTTAATGGCGTAGTAGATGAGATTTTGATCCTCATTGTGTCGTCTCCTTATCACAAATTTTAGAGGCTTCATCTTTTCTTTGACCAGCTTTGGTTGAGCCCTTTTACAATACACATTATTTCTACTCAAGTTGGGCTCAATATTTTCATTGTTAATATCGGCCAAATCATACTTTTTTGCAGCAACAGAGACAACTTGTAAGAGTATCTCAAAAGAACTCAAATTATGATTACTCTGTTCCATGCCTTCAAAATCTTCCATAGTCAAGACATCAGACATTTTCACTATTTCCTTTTTCTGCATAAACAATGTAATGTATCTCTTATATTAGCATTAGATAAATCTATATATACATAAACCATGTAATGTATCTTCTTCTGTTGCATCAGATTTAAAGCAACTTGTCAACAATAGCACTGTTTACGCTAAAATGAAACTTCATATTCAGATCATTCCAAGTAAAAGCAGGCTTGAGTTTACCATATACTTGAAACAAAAGAGACACAAGTAGTCACTAGAATATAGCATAGATCATATAATATCTGTGAAATGTACGAGTTAAATGTCATTCTTACACCGAAATCCACAAGCTGACACCATAAAACCCAGAATAACTTCTCTATAAAGAGCAAGAGGGTAATTGATTCATAACTATGTAAGCTCAATTTGATGCCAAGAAGTGGCTCAAAACAAACTGATTTCACAACCACCCCCCCCCCCCCAAAAAAAAAAACAATATTACAACATAAGGGCGTAAACCAAATACGTTTCATGCTAATGATAAACTATTAGGCTCCCCGGGCCAAAAAAAAAAAAAAAAAAAACTAATAAGCCCTATTCAATTACAACTAAGGAAAGGTAACAGTAACGATTTTGCATTTCATTAATTTTCCCATTCCATTCATTTCACAGAATCAACTGACGTAGTCATAATGAAAATGATGAGAAAGGCGAAATAGAAATGCTTACGAATTTCTGCAAACTTATATGAAGGTGCGTTCTCTCTGGTTTCCTCAGCTGGTTGGATGCTCTGTTTCTGTTATCCAAAAACAGACAATATTTTATTCTCGTTATAACACTTGAATTTGGCAACATAGGAAATTTGAAATTCACAGATATTAGAATAATCAGAAGAAGAATAGAAGAAGAAGAAGTTACCCCCAGAAGAGAGTGGGAAGTTGAAGTGTGATGCTCTGTTTGTTTGTGGCTTCAGAAAGTAGAAATGAGTTCACTTTCTGAATGTTGAATGTTGAATGTGAGACAAATAATCGTGAACGTGAAATGGGAAAGAAGATTTCTGAATAAACAAATAGAAAGCGGCTTCAAGAGGAAACTTGGCAGGAAAGTATGTCAATTCAGTCCTCTCAGAATTAGGAAACAAACGTAGTTTCCTAATGTGAGATTTTCTTTTTCATTAAAAAAAAGGTTAATCATCAAATTGTAATGTTATATATATGTTTGTGTATTTGTATATATTACCCACTTAAATGATCCCGGTTTATTATAAAGCCAAAACTTTGGTCCGGTTCTTAATTTCGAACCTGATGTTATAGTTTCCTAATTTGAAGTTAGATATTTGATCGTTTTGTTTATATTATAGAAATATGTTTCTTTTTTTTTTATATATAAAAAGAATCAGTTTACATTCCTTAAAATTAATTAAAAAAATTATTTTTTGAAATTGAAGGTACTTATTTAATTATCTTTCTAATATCTAAATTGTAATTTGTATTAATTGCGGGATCGTCGACATATTTTTTTGAAAAATAATAATTCGTAATTAGAAACTGCACTTTTTAAATCACCCAAAGGAGGAGCTTTGTCCGATGCTTTTCAGCAGTTTGCATTCATTTAAAAAAAATCCCTCCAATCCTATATATAAAATACAAATACAGAAATTATATATATGTGTGTATATACACGCTAAACTTTTGCTGAAATTAATTAAAAACAATAATTATGTAAAATATCTATTTATTTTTTAATATACTCTTATTTATAAATAATGTCGATGAGAGTGAATCACTGAGAAAAATAGACTATAAACAATGGATTAAAAAAAGAGATGAGGAGGAGTCTACTAAACACAAGAATAAAATATAGTTTTTAGTTAACGTATGATAATTAATCTGAAAATATATAATTAATAGGGATAAAAATAAAAAGATGAATACAACGTGTAACTTATAAAAACATAATCATATTTTAAAAATTATAACTTATGTATAGGATGAAATAGAGTATAGTTGAACAAATTTTGTTTACTTCAAATCATTATAGTTTATTTAATTTTATTTCTACAGAACTCAAATTTGGAATTCTTAAACGTTTAGTTCCAAAAACTATGAGAAATCTTAGAGTTGCATTCATAAGTTCCAACTTGCTGGATTTATGACGATGACAACGAGATCACTTGAATATTTTAGATGTGCTCTATCTATTCTATAAGAGAACTTTGGGAGGATTGATCTTATAAGAAACAAAAACATATTATTTGAAGAATCTATTATAATTTTTCCCCTCATTAAAGTTAATGCAATCAATTGTTTATACCCAATAATCAATTATTAAATGAAGATATTAGGGAAAAAATTTACCCATTTAGAAATAAATAGTCTTGTCTGCTTAAAAAATGGTTTTTGACTTTTTACGACTCCTTTACCAAATGCTTCTCCACGCATACTTTCCATTGACGATCAGCAAAAGCCAATTTTTTTCCTTAAACACTAAGGCCCAAGCCATGTTTTATTTGTAAATTAAAAAAAGAAAAAGAAAGTAGAAACAGGACAATAACTGAAAAGAAATATGCTTGTGTGTTTTATATGTGGCTGCGTGTGAGAGAGAGAGAGGGAGAGAAGGGGAGAGAGCAATTCATGTAGAATTTGCGCCTACCAGCGATAGTGGCACGTAATTAATATAGGTATTATAAAGGAAAAAAAGGTTTAGAACTCTACTATAGGCATTAGGCATTCAAAATTTTTCAGCTACACGTAAAAAGTGAATTTCAAAATAATGATTCCGCAGATATCAAATCCGTTCTTCCGCTACTGACTCAACACTGTTTATGATCTAAATCAGCTTCTTCTTCTGAAAGTATCGCTTCAAATGCCACAACTGCAAAGCTGAGACTGTAATGCAGATACCCAAGGACATAATACTGAACCATGCCACTCTGGCATTTGTTTTCTCGCTTACTATCCTCATCTCAGCTTCTCTAGTAAGCACAAAAAGGCAACATTGCATCAGATAAAATATTCAAAATACTAGAAAATTATTTCTTTTTGCCACTTTTGGTGGGAGAGGGATGTTGTAGTGAAAAATAACCTGCTCTTAAGGTAGATCAAATTCTCATGGATGGCCTCCACGGCTCCTTCAAGCTTCTTCAACTCAAGCTCAACTCCCTAGGCGTTAATGATACATGCAGATACAAAGCAGAGTGTGGGAGCTTAAACAAAATGAAAGAAGACAAGGAAAAATTTTCAATTCACTTGTGATTTAGTACCATATAACTAAAAATTTCCACCTTATATTCTTTTTGGGGGGGGAGGGGGAAGATACCCAGGAAACCGCAGTGCGAGGAGGTTCTCAAGAAGGTTTCATAAAATATTAGACTCATACTTAGACATGGCCTTATGCAGACTTTGAGCCCCTTGAAAGGACTAAGTAAGAAGTTATACGTGAAATTTAAAAATGAATATGAAAATATTTCTGTTCACCTCAATCTTCTCTTTTCTTGCCACTGAATCCCAATCCTTAGCTGCAATTCCAGTTCTCCAATCAAGGTTGACACTAACTTCTTTACCTGCTTCATTGTGACCATCCACCCAGAAGCATGCCAAGTAGTTCCCAGTCTCTTGAGTAGTAAATGCGAATTGACCATCTGTTGCATTCTCCCTATGGTGAAGAATGTTTCCATATGGTGATGTCACCTGAATAAATCAGACTACTGTTAACAATCAGCAGAGAAATTTACAGCTACAGGCCAGATAAGCCATAAGAACAAGTCAATATTCCCAAATTTCTTATCTTCCCTCTTAATTAATGATATGCTTGTTTCCATTTTAACAAGTTGGCCTAACGGTATGCTTTAAGGATAAGACAAGGCAAAATTTTGCTCAATATATAATTTTCCCTTGTTTAAGATAAGGGTCAACAATAGAGGATTATTCAACATATTTCCATGTTCCTTCAGTACAGAGGATTTTTGAGAAGAAATCCATCATTAACTAATTTATTATTATGCATTTCACTGAATCTTGAAATAAGGTATTAATAAAGTAAATTATTATAAGGGAAAATTGGGGATAAATCCCTCATTGCAAATTTAATTGGCAAATGGTCCCTAGGATGATTGATTGCACAAGGAAATATTAGTCACACACAAAGGAAGGTAAGTTGCACAAAAAGAAGATGGTTTGCACAAAACATTATTTGGATATAAGGGATTAGTTTGCACATAGGGAAGATGACTTGTACATAAGAGAATTTCATTTGCACAAAAAGAAATTGAGTTGTACATCGCACAAAGAAAAATTATCACACACAAGGGAAGATAAATTCCACACAAAGGAAGTTAAATTGCACAAAGTCCTTAGGTCTCATTTACTAATTGATTTTTCAATGAGGGATTTATCCCCAATTTTCCCTTATTATAATCAATCATTTTAACAAGAGACAGATATGAAGCAATGACAATTGAGATAGCAATTAAAATTTGAGTCAGCCAGTTCCTAACATGATTGCCCCATATAAGGACTTTGTAACATCTTGATAAAGATAACCAACTAAGAGAAGAAAATAAAAGCATGCATTTGAGATTTCTGCATTACCAAACCCTCATCTACACCGATCAGAGACCTTTTTCAGGTTATTATTGCTTAGACAATAGAACTTCCAACATTTTTTACCTCCGTATGTAATTTAATATTTATAAACTCATGCAAGCCACTAAAACATTAGTTATTCTTGCTCTTCTCATCGGAAAAGAAAAGAGTTATTCTTGCTCTGCTATCTTGGTGACACCCAGAAGAGCAATAGCAGCATTACTTTACATTTGGAGATATTTTCATCATCAAAACAATTATGATCTTCAGATCATATTTGATATTTGCAAATCTCTAATACTCAATTATGTGCGAAGAAAGGGTCCATTGTAGGTTAACATCACCAAGTCATCAAGCCTAGACAAACGTCGCCCAGTACTCAACATCCTAAAACAAAACAACAAATCAGCTAAAGAATTTCCGAATCACCAGTCCAACAATCGATTTCCGAGAACATAGACTACACCAACAGGTTATCCGAAACAACAGTAAACAAATTCCACAAAATTCAGGATCCCAGGTTACCTCCCCCTCGAATTTCACAGAAACCAAACCATAAAAGGTAAAACAAATCCAGAATATGCAACACGACGATACCTTGACTCCAAGGGTGGGATTGTGGGAATGATCATCGGGTACGACGACATAATCAGCCAAAACCACGACGTTATTCTGGATTTCTTCGGAGACGCATTTGGTACCGGTGGGGGGTAAAGTAAGCCAAATAGCGTGACAAAAGGATGAAAAGAAGCAAAGAAGAAGGAGAAGAACAAAGAAGGGCAACAAGATGTGTCTGTTCTCCATAGCCCTTCTCTTTCGCCCTCTCTGTACCGAAGAATTTTGTCAGGGAGGTCTTTGGAAATAACGAAGCACACAACACTTTGGATCTCTATTTCTGTGTCCTCTGGCTCTGGTTCCAGTTTTTGCTTTGCCCCTCCCAATTTGTTTTTCTTTTTCGGTTAATTTTAAAAATCTTTCCTTTATAATTTATGTCTTTGATTCGTGCTCTTTTTAATACCAATGGGAGCTTGACATCTCAGCACAGGTGATGACGTGGCAACAGATGGTTGTTACCTGTGACCAAGCCGAAGAATGATATGAAATGGGCGAGTCACTCCCCGGGCATTAACTATAACTAACGACTTTAAATTCCGGAAATTTTAGAAAAGACCAACATGATTAGTTAGAATTAAAATTGTTTGCGTTAATCTTTTTATTATTCAAATTTATTCTCTTAATACTCATATTTATATTTATTTAAAATATTTTTAATACTCATTATTTTGATATCTTTAATAGTTAACTTTCTCTTTTTAGTATTATGTTATTAATTTAATCATTTTACTACTGAAAAAATTAAATTAAAAAATAATGCTAAAAAGTTAGTATAAAAATATTAGGGAAAAAGACAGAAAAATGCACCTTTAACTTCAAAGCCCAAAACGTCCGCCCAATTCCACAAATCCCATTTTGGTACCATGAGACCAAATTGGGATTATTATGTGAAAGGAAAAGACCACATTGCCCTTCATTTTAAATATTATTTTAAAAATATCACAGCCCCTACTGGCCAGCCGGTCACTGGACCTTCGGCGGCGGCGGTCACCGGAGCTCCGGCGGCCAGCCGACAATTGGTCACCGGAGCTCCGTCGGTCGGATTTTTTTTTGAAAATTTTTACAACTTCAATATAACGGTTAACAACTTTTGTAATGCTATTAACAACTTCAATATAGCAATTAACAATAGCTTTTCTGGGAAATTCAACAAACTTCGGCGACCGGAAACAATTATTTTGAAAATTTTTACAATTTCAATATAACCATTAACAACTTTTGTAATGCCATTCACAACTTCAATATAGCAATTAACAACAGGTTTTCTGGGAAATTCAATAAACTCCGGCGACCGGAAACAATTTTTTTGAAAATTTTTACAACTTCAATATAACGGTTAACAACTTTTGTACTGCTATTAATAACTTCAATATAGCAATTAACAACAGCTTTTCTGGGAAATTCAACAAACTCCGGCGACCAGAAAAAATTATTTTGAAAATTTTTACAACTTCAATATAACCGTTAACAACTTTTGTAATGCCATTCACAACTTCAATATAGCAATTAACAACAGGTTTTCTGGGAAATTCAATAAACTCTGGCGACCGGAAACAATTTTTTTGAAAATTTTTACAACTTCAATATAACGGTTAACAACTTTTGTACTGCTATTAACAATTTCAGTATAGCAATTAACAACAGCTTTTCTGGGAAATTCAACAAACTCCGGCGACCGAAAACAATTTTTTTGAAAATTTTTACAACTTCAGTATAACGGTTAACAACTTTTGTAACCCTATTAACAACTTCAGTATGGCGGTTAACAACAGGTTTTTGAGTTATATAATTTTTCAAAAAAATCTGTTGTTAACCACTATACTGAAATTGTTAATAGGGTTACAAAAATTGTTAACCGTTATACTGAAGTTGTAAAAATTTTCAAAAAAATTATTTCCGGTCGCCGGAGTTTGTTGAATTTCCCAGAAAACTTATTGTTAATTGCTATATTGAAGTTGTTAATAGCATTATAAAAGTTGTTAACCGTTATATTGAAGTTGTAAAAATTTTCAACTTCAATATAACGTTAACAATTACGTTTTTTTGAAAATTTTTACAATTCCAATATAACGGTTAACAACTTTGATATAGCAGTTAACAACAAGTTTTTAAATTCAAAAAGTGACATTTTTATAACTTCAGTAATGCCTTTAACAAACTCAAAAACCTGTTATTAACTGCTATACTAAAATTGTTAATAGGCTTACAAAAGTTGTTAACAGCTATATTGAAGTTGTAAAAATTTTCAAAAAAATTATTCCCGGTCGCCGGAGTTTGTTGAATTTCCCAGAAAACTTATTGTTAATTGCTATATTGAAGTTGTTAATAGCATTATAAAAGTTGTTAACCGTTATATTAAAGTTGTAAAAATTTTCAACTTCAGTATAACGTTAACAATGATGTTTTTTTGAAAATTTTTACAACTCCAATATAACGGTTAACAACTTTGATATAGCAGTTAACAACAATTTTTTAAATTCAAAAAGTGACATTTTTATAACTTCAGTAATACCTTTAACAAACTCAAAAACCTGTTGTTAACCGCTATACTGAAGTTGTTAATAGGGTTACAAAAGTTGTTAACCGCTATATTGAAGTTGTAAAAATTTTTAAAAAAATTATTTCCGGTCGCCGGAGTTTGTTAAATTTCCCAGAAAACTTGTTGTTAATTGCTATATTGAAGTTGTTAATAGCATTATAAAAGTTGTTAACCGTTATATTGAAGTTGTAAAAATTTTCAACTTCAGTATAACGTTAACAATTACGTTTTTTTGAAAATTTTTACAACTCCAATATAACGGTTAACAACTTTGATATAGCAGTTAACAACAAGTTTTTAAATTCAAAAAGTGACATTTTTATAACTTCAGTAATGCCTTTAACAAACTCAAAAACCTGTTGTTAACCGCTATACTGAAGTTGTTAATAGGCTTACAAAAGTTGTTAACCGTTATATTGAAGTTGTAAAAATTTTCAAAAAAATTGTTTCCGGTCGCCTGAGTTTGTTGTTGTTAATTGCTATATTGAAATTGTTAATAGCAGTACAAAAATTGTTAATCGTTATATTGAAGTTGTAAAAATTTTCAAAAAAATTGTTTCCGGTCGCCGGACTTTATTGAATTTCCCAGAAAACCTGTTGTTAATTGCTATATTGAAGTTGTGAATGGCATTACAAAAGTTGTTAACGGTTATATTGAAGTTGTAAAAATTTTCAAAATAATTATTTCCGGTCGCCGGAGTTTGTTGAATTTTCCAAAAGAGCTGTTGTTAATTGCTATACTGAAGTTGTTAATAGCATTACAAAAGTTATTAACTGTTATATTGAAGTTGTAAAAATTTTCAAAAAAAAAAATCCGATCGACGGAGCTCCGATGACCAATTGTCGGCTGGTCGCCGGAGCTCCGGTGACCGCCGCCGCCGAAGGTCCGGTGACCGGCCAGCCAGTAGGAGCTGTGATATTTTAAAAATAATATTTAAAATGAAGGGCAATGTGGTCTTTTCCTTTCACATAATAATCCCAATTTGGTCTCATGGTACCAAAATGGGATTTGTGGAATTGGACGGACGTTTTTGAACTTTTGAAGTTAAAGGTCCATTTTTCTGTCTTTTTCCCAAAATATTAAACATCAATATCTAAAAATTTTATAAAAGAGTATTAAAAAAGAAAAATTACACAAAAGTTCCAAATAGCACAGTTTATTAATCTAAGGTCTTTTGAAATCTCAAAATAAATAGAAAGTCACGTAACACTTGAGAGTAATATATTTTAAATAAAAAATTACGTCATTGCCTTTGCCTCCGATTAACAAGCTCATGGGAGTAGGTTAAATAGGTCAATGAGAAGCTATTAACAAGTTAGTGAATGTCAATTGACAACTAAACTTGTGAGATAACATAATCTTCACATAAAATCAAATTATAATAAAGGAGTGTTATAGAACAATTGTTAAACTAAAATCATGTGTGACCAAAATATGCATACTAATATCAGATAAAATGATGAGTTTATATAATAATTTTCTAATATCAGATAAAATGATGAGTTTATATAATAATTTTGTTGTAGAAAGTCATTAAAAAGTTTTGAGTACATATTAACAAGTCAATAGGAAACTATTGACAATGACAATTACTGAATATGTAGACAAAAAAATATGAAAAAATAAAGCTTTTCCCTTTCATCATCATTATCAGCATCTAGAACATTCAACCCAAAAAAAAAAAATCAAACTAGAAATATCTTCAAACCTTTGATTGATAAAAGATACCGAAAATGATAAGAGAATATATCAATATAAAATATAATAAAATCTATAGGAAGTATTTTTTTTTAAAGTTATTATTTCCTTTAGTGATAATTTTAAAAGCTCAATACAACATGTAAAACAAACATATATATAGTTTTTATATAATAAATAAAATTGAAAAATGTTATATCTATGATAAAATAAATAAATAAAAATATAGATATATATTCCTTATCTTTAATATAAGAGTTAGTTAGGAATTAGAGTTCGTTTTAAATATAATATTTTAATCTACTTTACTTCTCATATTTATTATTTTCTCTCAAACTAATTTAGGTCCCCTATAAATTGATATATTATATGAAAGTCAAATGACAATTTAGGGTATGGTGAAATTGTTACATTTTTTTTACTACTTTCAGGCCAAAAATTGTACTAAGAAAAACTTTTGAATACTCACATTTCCTTTTTGAAAACTTTAAGGGAAAAGATTTTTTTTAAGTCGGTTAATTTTAATTTTCAAAACAATCATAATTATTATAAAAATCATCATTTAAACCCGACAATTTTAACATTAAAGTAAAAGCTCTAAATCTATACTTTATCCTACACTCTTGGCTGCTCACATCGCCAATGTTACTCAGTAATTTGCTTCAGCTGGTAAATCCACTAAATTCTCTCCCTGTTGGGTTTTGGAACTTTAACTGTGCTAACGTTATCTGTGCGCCCTCCGTTTGTTTTCCGAAAATATCAAGGAACTTGAAGGAAGTCAGATTGATGAATTAACCGAGATTAATAATAACATAATTTAATCACAATAGTTTATCTATTAAATTTGATTTTTTCGATTGAGATTATCTCATCGTTTACTTGATTGGGTGGGACTTTTTTTTGGGGACTGAGATTGGGTGGGACTTGGATGTAACTGGATTTCTTCCTCAACCTCTGAACGTACAGATGTTGATTGCTTTATTTGAGATTTCTCTGGGATTTTCAGGTGAAAACTTGCAATTTTTTTTTTAAATAAACACTGCTTATTGTTTATTTGCGCATGTGAACAGTACAGAAAATGACAATCCTTTTGTTGGTTTGCATTAATTGGGTTTTTGATTTCTTCTTTTCGCCGCAATTTAACTACTGACGTTTCATATGCTTGGGGTATCGATTATCCGTTTGACTTTTTTAACTCTGTTTGATGACCTTGCAATGGGAACTCTTCTTGTTCTCGCTTTTTCTTTTTGGCCAATGTTTTGTTCTCTTTGAAACCTGTTCTATTTGTGTGCGCGTATTTCTTTATTACAGGGAAATTAAAGCTCAAAATTGAGAAATATCTGGCATACTGAAGTTCAATGTTAGAAAATGCCTCGAGACTTATCCCGATCCCGATCACCATCTTATAGGCAAAGACATTCGCCATCCCCAGTCGGACACAGGCATAGCAGGAGGAGCAGAAGAGACGGAAGCCGATCTCCATATTCTTTCTACTCTTATAGCAGGTGATCTCGTTTGTATTTTTGCTTTCCTTATGCTAATATCCGTTGTCTCAAGTGGGAAAGAGTTGGGGCTTATTTGGATGTCATCATTTCAGGTAGAACATCTTACAATGGGTTTGGCCCCATTTCATTGGGAATTAGGCACTTCAAAATCGCCTTTCAACTGAAATTGTTACTTTGGGGCATATTATCAAACAATTTGCATTGTCAGAGCTTACAATTCCTTTCCCGATGATTTCCCCTTCATATCTTTGACTTAATGTGTTGAAGTCTCTGATCATGCTTCATGGTGCTATCTGCTCCTCCGTTGAGAAGTACGCATTTCTCATTTCTCAATGCATCACAACCAGAAATTTGAAACTTGGCGAGGCCTTGCACTCTCATCTTATCAAATCCGCATTTTTCTTCGATTCTTTCCTTACCAACCGTCTCATAGACATGTACATTAAGTGCAGCTGTGTGGAGAGTGCCCAAAGGGCCTTTGAGGATCTTTCCCATAAGACAACACGTACGTGGAATATGATGATCTCTTTCTACTCTAAAATGGGTTTGTTTGACAGGGCTCACTCACTGTTTGATAAAATGCCTGAACCAAATCTTATCAGTTATAATTCATTGATCACTGGTCTGACACATAATGCGTTTCACAAAGAATCAGTGAAGCTTTTCTGGAAGATGCAGAAGGATTATGATTGTTTACTATTAGATGAGTTTACGCTCGTTAGCATAGTTGGCAGTTGTGCCTCTTTAGCTTCCCTTTATTGGTTGCGTCAAGTCCATGGGATCGCAGTTATAATTGGTTTGGAGGGGAACGTAGTCCTTAACAATGCTTTAATTGATGCTTATGGAAAATGTGACTTACCCAACATCTCTAGTTCTATATTTTATGGAATGCCAGAGAGAGATGTTGTGTCTTGGACTTCGATGATTGCGGCTTACACAAGGGCTACTAGATTGGAAGAGGCGTGTAGGATATTTAACGAAATGCCAATGAAAAATAATGTGTCTTGGACTGCTTTGATAACGGGTTTCGCACGAAATGGGCGTTTTGAGGAAGCTCTGGATCTTTTTGGGCAAATGCTGGAGGAAGGAGTATGGCCTAGTGCTCCAACTAATGTCACTGCCTTAAGTGCTTGTGCAGATATGGCACTTATTGAAAGAGGTAAACAAATCCATGGTCACATTATCAAAAACAGCAATAATGGCTACTTATCTGATCTGCTTTAATTGATATGTACAGCAAGTAATGCTTTAATTGATATGTACAGCAAGTGCGGGGATATGAAATCGGCTGAAAATTTGTTCAACACGGCTCCTTTGAGGGATATAATCTCTTGGAACACATTAATAACCGGGTTTGCACAGAATGGCCACGGTGAGGAATCACTGGCTCTCTTCAAAAGGATGATAGAAGCCAATGTAAAGCCAAATCATGTGACATTTCTTGGCTTGCTATCTGCTTGTGACCATGCAGGTTTAGATAATGAAGGACTAGAGTTGAAAGACATGATGGAAAAGCAGTATGGCTTGAAGCCCAGACTTGATCACTATGCTATATTGATTGATTTGCTTGGGAGGAAAAACAGATTCGAGGAAGCTCTGGATTTAATCGAGAGAACACCAGATGCTACGGATCACATTGCCATTTGGGGAGCACTACTGGCTGCTTGTCGTGTCCATGGGAATTTGGACCTTGCAAGTAGGTCTGCAGAAGCTCTGTTCAAGCATGAACCTGAAAACACAGCTAGATATGTTATGCTGTCAAACATATATGCAGCATTAGGAAGATGGAATGATGCCAATAGAATCAAAAGAATCATGAAGGAGAAAGGCTTAAAGAAAGAGGCAGGTTGCAGTTGGATTGAGTTAAGAAATACAAGACATGAGTTTAGAGCCAAGGACAAGTGTCATGGCCAAATTGTAGAGATATGTGGAATAATCAGTAACTTGGTCCATAATATGAAAGATGTTGGATACCAATATCATAACAGTTGCCATTCTCTTCCTGGTGAATAAGACAATTTATACTTTTACTAGATCACACTTCTCAGTTTGATTTTTAGTAAATAGGAATGCTGGCTTGATGTGAATAATATGGTGGCTAAGACATAACAGCTCTTTTGAGGATCCATGCGCAGGCCGCGTCTCTTTGTGGAGGTCCTTTTAATGTTGTTTAGCACTAATGTTGTACCTTATACTCTGAGAATGTACACTTGGCAATGAATTACTCACTTTGAATTGTATTTACAATTTTGTCACGAACTCATTTGATCAATTATGGGAATTGATTTGCATGAGTTTTATTCATATATTATATATAGCTGTTGTTGGCACCCTTCAAGCTTTCATTTAGCTTACTCTGTGTGTGGGTGTGTCAACTACATACCAAACCAAGCCCGCCCCATGTCCCTATCGATTCATGTTGTAAGCTAAAAGTCTAATAGTCAAAGGGGACTTTCAACAAAGTGCAAAGCGATGGACTTCGATGTCAACTGGGCCTTGAACCCATGAGCCCAAACCAATTTAGGTAGAGAGAGTGACGGAATTTTGTATTGAATTAGTGACGATAATCTCCGGTTTTATCAAAACCTGATCGAGATATATCATGCTCCTTCCCATTCTAATTATACAACATAACTAATCTGCAAAAAAAGTTAATATAATCTTTGGTTTATAAAGTTTGCTTTTATTTTAGTTTTAGTTCCTCAAGTTTCAAATTATAGGTTTTGGTTTCTTAAGGAATAAAACATTCCAAGTTTTTATTAGATTATGGGGATCAATATTTTAAATTAAAAAAAATTTGAGGGACTAAAACCTATGGTTTAAAATTTGAGGGATTAAAACCAAAATGATGATTAACTTAAAAGATCAAAGTTTTTATTAACCTTTGCAAAAATTAAGAAAATTAATTTAGTTATTTATAAAAGATATGTGTTGGTTTTCTTAAAATATTTTTTCTCATTGTTTGCATTGAAATTGAAATTATCCTTGATGATATCTCTCTTAGTAAATGCAATCAATAGATATTATTTAAAAAAAATTATAGATTTGGGACATAGAGTAAATTAAAGATTTATATTATAGCTGAAGTTATTAAAAAAAAAACTCTCAAAAAGCATAAAGATATGAACGAGCACAAACAACTAAACCAGAAAAAGAAAAGAAAAAAGCAAAACAATCACTCGTTACCAAACTAGAACAATATTACAAAGTCACAGTAAAAATACAAACATGACAACTAACAGCAAATACAAATAAACTCGAAAGCCATCACAGCAAGCTTGAAACCTCAACCAATTCCATTTCTTTCGGCCTTGCACTCTTCCTCAGTCCTTATACCTCCTGCAGAATTAATGCTGAGATGACATATTGTAGTTCTCATCCACTTCTTCAATCTGCACCCTCACCATATTCCCCTTCTTGCATCACCAGAAAACATCAGCACAATCCACTTCTATTACAGCTCTTACTTCCTTCACAAGGCAAAAAGTCTTCTGCACAGCTAATGTCCTAGCAACAAAACACCACTGCATCACACCCTTTTTATTCCTACGCATCACACCTCTTGTAGCAGAACCAGTTTCTGGTTCAAAGTATCCATCACAATTAATTTTAACCAGTCCATCTTCCGGTAAAACCCACTTTTTCCTCCTCCTCCTCCTCCTCCACCATTCTGTTCCACCACTTAGCACTCCAAAACTTTCTAACTGCTCTACCATTAAACAAACATTTTAATTAGCTTTTATATTTAGGACCGGAGGGAGTATATAAATGTGTTTCTTTGATTTCCTTTTCTTTTACCAAGACACATGAAAAAAATATTAAGCAAACCACGTAGCCACTTGTTTTGTTGCACATACACATTGAGTAGCGTTGATGAAGCTAACATGATTCTTTAAGATTCACTCGTGATTTATTGAAATGAATGTAGGCTCAATATAATATGTAACAATAGAATTATTCCTCTGCTTGTTTAATTGATTTAATTGAGCTTGCATCATATTAAAATGATATCAAAAACTAAGCAGTACAAAAAAAACTACTAAATTAACTGATTAAAAAAAAAAAAGAATATCTAACATACTATAACTCACAAAAAGCTAAAGAAGAATGAACTGATTTATGCTTTTATTGCAATCAATCTCGATTACACTAAAATAATGGGCATCTAAATTGTGACTGCGTTAAAAGCCTACACTGCTATCTACAATTTAAAAAAAAAAAAAAGGAAAAATTTGAAGTTCTAAATTGAATTCCTTTGTGCTTCTATTGACTTGTTGCGTTGCTTCTCTTTCTTCTTCATCATCATCCTCAAAGCTTGACAAGTGCCATACAAAGCTTGTTGTGAACATCACGAAATGCCCAAATCTGAATCGTGTCAGTTTGTTGAAGTCCATCTCTTAAAACTATTGTATTCCAGTTAGTTCTCAAAACATATTGATAACTTACTTTCTGAATATCATTCTTATCTTTATGCAAATCCCACTGTTCCAATTCCATTGATGTCTCTATAAGAGGAAGAGCCACCCCATTTCTTCTTGGTGTGTGAATCAAAGGCACCGTAATGGATTGCCCAAGCCTTAGTTGTGTCATCTCATTTTCATCCAAGAACTTGAAGCTTTCAACTTGGTTACAAGGTATTATGACCCGACTATGTCCTTTGCTTACATCCGTACTAGTTAAGGACTTTTGTATGACTCTTGTGATTCTTGTTCCGCCATATTCATCTATAATCTTTCTTTCAAATTCTTTCAACAACCTTGGTCGTGGTGGTGGATTTTGGTGACTACCCGGCTTCTTCTTGTTCTTCTTTCTCTTCATTTCTATAGCCTCAATCCACTCTTTGTTACTTAGTTTCTTCCAATTTTCTCTTTAGTGTATCAGTCTTTTTTGAAGACCTATCCTTCTGTTACACAAAAAAAGCAATCAATCAAATAAACCATAACAAAAATATAAGACTAATTTTGAAACCATATGATTCACCAATTAAACTAAAGATAGTACTTTCAATCAAGTCACCAGACTTTCTTTTCGCATCATGTATCATTGAGGGGTCTTTAATGGCATAGCTGATGAGATTTTGGTCCTCATTATGTCGTCTCCTTATCACAAATTTTAGAGGCTTCATCTTCTCTTTGACCAGTATTGTTCGAGCTCCTTTACAAGACATGTCATTTCTACCCAAGTTAGGCTCAATATTTTCATTATTCATATTGGGCAATCATACTACTTTTTGGCAGCAACAAAGGCAACTTGCAACAGTATCTCCAAAGAGCTCAAATTATTATTACTCTGTTTCATGCTTTCAAAATCTTCCATACTCAACAAATCAGACATTCTCTCTATTGCCTTTTTCTGCATTTCAGACAAAGATGTCCGAATTTTGATCAGCTAGAGTTTCAGATAAATCTATATAAACAAGATGAGAACAGAATGGCACGGTCTATGCTAAAATGAAATTTCATATTAAGATCAGATCATTCCAAGTATAAGCAGCTTTGAGTTTACCATACTTGAAATAAAAGAGGCACGTATAGTCACTAGAATATAATATAGATAATATAATATCTATGAAATGTATGAGTTGAATGTCTTTCTCACACACCAAAATGTAAAAGCTGACACCATAAGACCCAGAATAACTTTTTTATAAAGAGCAAGAGGATAATTGATTCAAAACTATATAAGTCCAATTTGATGCGACGAGAAGTGGCTCTAAACAGGTTCAGACTCGACCACATTAAACAAAATTTGACCACAGGAAATCTTGTCTTATTATAAACAAACTAATTTCACACACACACCCCCTCCCCCAATATCACAACATAAGGACGGAAACTAGATACGTTTTATGCTAATGATAAACTATTAGGCCCGTCAGCCCAAAAAAAAAAGAAGCTAATGAGCCCCATTCAATTACAACTAAGGAAAGGTAAGCGTTTTTTGTATTTAAAACATAACGATTTTGCATTTCATTAATTTTTCCATTCCATTTCATCTCACAGAATCAATTGACATAATAATAATGATAATGATGAGAAAGGAGAAATGGAAATGCTTACCAATTTCCCCAAACGTCTATGTAGGTGCGTTCTTTCTCTGGTTTCTTTATTGGATGATTTTATTCTGGTTACAACACTTGAATTTGGTATCACAATTAATTCGAAATTTCCAGATATTAGAATAATAATATAAGAAGAGAAAAAGAAGAAGAAGAACTTACCCCTAGAAGAGAGTGGGAAGTTGAAGTGTGATGCTTTGTTTGTTTGTGGCTTTAGAAAGTAGAAGTGAGTTCACTTTCTGAATGTTGAATTAGAGACTAATGGTCGTGAACGTGAAATGAGAAAGAAGATTTAAGCGGCTTCAAAAGGAAACTTGGTAGGAAAGTATGTCAATTCACTCCGTTTTGAATTAGGAAACAAACGTAGTTTCCTAATCTGAGATTTTTTTTTTCCCATTAAAAAAGTTAATCATCAAATTGTACCGTTATATATATGCGTGTGTGTGTGTATGCATATATTACCCACTTAAATGATCCCGGTTTATTTCAAAGCCAAAATTTTGATCCGGTTCTTAATTTAGAACCTGAGGTTATAGTTTCCTAACCTGAAGTCTGATATTAGATCGTTCTGTTTCTGTTATAGAAATATGCTTCTTCTACTTCTTTTTAAAAAAGAATCAGTTTAAATTCCAACAATTCAGGGTTTAATAAAATTAATAAAAAAATTAATTTCCGGAATTGAAGTTGCTTAATTGATTATCTTTCTAGTATCCAAATTATGATTTGTATTAATTGCAATCCACCTCTCTCTCTCTCTCTCTCTCTCTCTCTCTCTGGGAGCTCAATCTTGATGGTGAATTTCTTCTCTAATATCTAAATTGTGATTTGTATTAATTGCGGGATTTTTGACTTCTTTTTTAAACTAATAATTAGTAGTCAGAAACTGCATTTATCAAATCACTCTAAGTTTGAGAGAAGGAGGAGCATTGTCCGATGTATTTCAGCAGTTTGCATTCATTAAAAAAAATCCCTCTACTCCTATATATAAAATACAAATACTCAACTTATATATATATATTAAAATTTTTAAAATTAATTAAAAAATAATATATATAAATATATATTTATTTTTTAAAATATACCCTTCTAAAGAATGTCATTAGAGAGAATGAATAAAAAAAAAGACTATAAACAATGGGCTCAAAAAGAGATGAGGAGGAGTTTACTACAAACAAGAATAAAATATAATTTTTAGTCAATGTATGATAATTAATTCAGAAATATGTATTTAATAGAACGTGTAACTTATAAGAAAAAAGTAAACATATTTTAAAAATTATAACTTATATATAGGATGAAATGGAATCTAGTTGAACAAATTTTGTTTACCCCAAATAATATAGTTTATTTAGTTTTATTTGTACAGAACTCAAATTTGGAGTTCTTAGACGTCTAGTCCCAAAAACAATGAGAAATCTTAGAGTTGCTTTCATAAGTTCCAACTTGCTGGATTTATAACAATAACAAGAAGACCACTTTAATATTTTAGATATGCTCCGTCTCTTCTACAAGACAATTTTGAGAGGATTGATCTTATTTATAAGAAATAAAAACATATTATTTGAAGAATCTATTATATTTTTTGACCGTCATTAAAATTAATGTGATCAATTGATTACATCCAACAATCAATTATTAAATGAAGATATTAGGAAAAAAATTTACCCATTTGGAAACAAATAGTCTCGTCTACTTTAAAAATAGTTTTTGACTTTTTACTAACTCAACACTGGGAGTATTTGGATGAAATCAAACCATAGTTTGGAGAATAGCTTCTGGAAAATAGATTCTTGAAAGAATAGATTTTGTAAAAAAGTTATTCTGATAAAGTGAGAGTGTTTGAATAGTTATTATTAAAAGCACTTTTTATATGTGCAAAGTACTAAAAAAGGTATAAGTCAATATGATAATTACATAAAAGATAGATTTTATAACATATTTTAATTTGAAGGAATAAAATATTAATAATAATATTTTTTTACCAACATAGTTAATAATATATAAAATAATGTAATTAATAAATAATTAATATGTGTATATATCTTTATAAAATATAAGATTAAATACGTTTATAAAAATAATAATTAAGGGTTGTTAAAGATATATTATCATTGAGATCTACTCTAACAGGCACAATCATGCTCTCCAATTTGGGCCAGAAGTAGAATGGATTCATCTCTTCTGAAACCATGGTTTTGAGCCTAAAAGTATGATTTCTGTTTTTTCCTCAGTGTTTGGCAATTTTTTTGCCCAAACTATGATTTGGGCAATTAATCAGCTTCTGCTTCTGAAAGCATCGCTTCAAATGACACAACTATAGAGTGCATCTCATCTCACTTCGTGAGCTCTGAGTAAGTTTGGTTTCTCTCTCTTGGAACCTGTGCCAACTTGAATTTCCCTGGATAGAAGACCAAAACCACCAAAAAATTCTACCTGACCGACTGTTCGACTTGTTTGTGGAGTAAGAAGAAGAAGCAAGACACCTCCCCCCTATTCCTATCACCAACTCTCAGATGAATGAATATGTTGAAACAGAGGGAGCTACTGTCGAAGACAAAACAATAACATGACTGCAACTCGAAGGATAATCACCATGACACAAGAACCAGGAAAGCTTCCTACAAGGACTCACTCCTCGGCTTGAATGGAGTCGCAAACAACAACGCAAATATGGAAGAGGACGAGCTGCTATCTAATGTTTTTAACAGAGAATGGGATCTACCAGAACCTTCTGAGGAAATCATACAACTCATGGAGCATTACCCTATTATCCTAATTGAACCTAAAGAATATAGTGAGTGGTGTAAACCATGGAACACCACACTCATTATCACAGTTCTAGGAAAGAGGTATAATGTTTACGATATGAAGAACCACCTGACGCAAATATGGAGGATGGTGGAGTTCAAACTTATTGACCTTCCCAACAACTATTTCTTTATGAAATTTCTAGAGAAAGAAGGGTGGGCTGATATGTATAAGTAGGTTCTCTATGATGGACCTTGGGTGCTGTAGCAACATTGTATACTGGTCTAACAATCGATGCCAGATTTTGAGCCTTTTGCTGACCAGCTAGGAGGCATCGTTACCTGGGTTCACATATCGCACATACCCATACAGTGTTATAA